>NW_027261069.1:0-130658 GCF_045791955.1 Oncorhynchus clarkii lewisi
GATTACTAATTACTACTTAGCCGCTTAAGAGTGGAAATCCTCTGCTGGGAAATTGCTTGGATATACATTCCCCGGCAACGTTTGATATTTGACACAAGGCTCAGGATATGAGGCTCACCTACCCCATAAACATGGGTTTACGCACGGCGACGTCGGCAGGGGAAGCTTTGATGCTGTTAAATAACCATGCATTGTTCCAGATGCTTGTAGCCTCCTCAATTACAGTCTATTACATAAAAAATATACTACATTTGCCAATGCAACAAAGAGAGCTTGCAAATATTATAGGTCTTTACTTTTTGCCTAATTACGTTTTAATGTTTTATTATTCACTATTATTAGCCTACAATTTATTATTATTGGTAGGCATATTATGGTCCAGTTACCATCGGCACTTAATTGTGCCTAAAATAACTAATATTTAATGAAATGGTTTAATATTATATTAATTTTAGAGTAAAGGTTTAAACACTGTCAGTGCTGTCACTGTCTTCTAAACATTCTTTGTAACCATTAGGCTGCGATTACACAGGCAGACCAATTCTCATCTTTTCCATTAATTGGGCAAAAGATCAGAATAGGGCTGCGTGTTTAAACGCAGCTCAAGAAAGCCAAGCTATTTATGTTCAGGTGTAGCCTACAGAGGTTCCTCTTCTCCTTGTGTCATGCACTGCCACCTCTGAGATCGTCTAATTTATTGTATCCGCAGGTTAATTGGACATTCAGAGGAGGGATCGATGGACTCCGGCTGCATCTGCCCGGCCTCACAAAAGGAGCGTCACACCCCGCAGAAAACATCTCATAATTTAACTGTTGTTCGGTCCCGACAACAGCAGCAGTCTTTTCTCAGTCCTATTTTTCATTAGAGACTCTTTATTTTGAGACAGATGGACACTGATGGACAAAGCTTAGGCCTCTGCTACAGCACGAGTGAAAACAGCTGTATTCTAACGGGCGATTCTCTGCCACCCCTTCTTATTTATTAGATTGTGTATATATGTTTTTATCTTAACAGTGTCATTGCCTAATGTACAGTGTGGTTGTTGCTGGAGTTGAAACTGAAAGCTGTGCTTGGAGATTCCGTAGGACAGTGTAATGTTTTGTTATGATTGGACATAAGCCTCAGTATTGTTGTGATCCTGGTGGGATGGTTGATTGTGTTACACCTTTAAGGATGTACCAGAGTCCTTTCCTTTCCCTTCTACTATTTCTAGAGGTGTGAGTAGCACATCCTATTGTAAATCTGTGGCCATGATACACATCCTCATTCTTTTATTGAACCAAAGACTTATACGGTATAGTTGCATTTTCCTCCCAAGTGTAGTTGACTGTAAAAATGGCAGGATGCTTCAATGATGAAGGAGATGTTGACAAATCTTTTATTTGTTTGATTTCTCCATAAATCTCACTTTTTGTGATTATCCTCGTGGCCAGATATGGCGCCCATGTTACATTTGCATTACAACTATGGAATATGGTTTGACTTTAGGAAGCAACATGTGTCAACGCTGCATATTCTTTTGGAGTCTTAAATCTGTACAGATTAGAAACTGCAGTCCTTTTCAGTGGCAACTGATAGAAAGGTATCCTAGTGAGCAAAACTGGTTGAAAATACATCATTTCAATGGCAAAAGTGGTCAAAAGGACTTATTTTCAACCAGTTTTGCCAAGAGCAAGTCATTAGGCTAAAAATTCATCACCATCTTTCCTGAGGAAGCTATGCTGAGACTGACTGTTGAGTTGCCCCCTCACACCACCCCAGGTGTGTCAGGGTTGTCCTCACGTTAACACATGGGTCCTTTTTTTTTACAAAGTTACTGTTATTCAGTTGGGGTTTTATTTTGATGTGAGAGCTATTTTCATACTTCTGAAATATACATTCCATTTCAAATGAACAGCACCTCGTGTGATTTCCTGCTCTGTAGCGCATAGAAACAGCTTGCGGGGTGAAAATGTGCCGTTTAAATCACCAGCAGATGTGTGTTCAATAGCTGTGTGTAGTGTTGCCTGTCTCAACCCTTCAACAGCCAGTGAACTTCTCACCCCTATTTCCTGGGCTAAATCTAGAAGCTGTTGCTGTTCTGAGAATAATATTTCACCGTCAGCCTTCAGACTGAGACAAACTGCCATCCGTGGCGCGACAACACACGTGTCTCCCTGCCTCTCTCGATTAAGCTAACTCATTTATACTACAGGGGGTGAAAAATGTGGATGACAGTGCCATTTCTACTCATCCGCATGACATGTTGGCGGGGGGGGGCTGCCAAAAAGGGAGACGACTCTATAACTGCACCACTCGGCACTTGTGCATGCCCTCTTGACTGCTCAAAGCCACATCAAGCCATGAAGGAGGTGCTAGGCTGGGACACTGTGTAAGACAACCACCATCCACCCTGGAGGCCTCCAGTTGTGACAGGCGTCCTCTGATGGTGTGCTGACACCACCTGAGCACTGTGGCCGTTGGCTGGGCCAGGTGCTGGAGTTCACCGATGATAAAGTCATGTTGACAGACAAGAGAGTGTCGATGGGCCGCTCTTGGTCTCTCACTGCACTTGGTTGGGATTCCACAGTTCCCCTCTATACCACCCTCCTCCCTACTCGGGCAGCTTGGGTAAAATTAAAAAGTCTGGGTAGCAACAAACAGTTGGCTGACTCCAAGCTCTGCTTGTCTACTTGGCTCACCTACCTCTGGCTCAGAGGTGAAGTTTAATCTAGGTACAGATCTAGGATCAGCTTCGCCTCCCCAATCCTAACCGCAAGCATTGGTGGAGAAAATGCCAAACTGACCCAAGATCAGCGTTAAGGGGCAACTTCATCTTACACAGCTCCTCTTCCCACCCAGCTCCAGCCCCATCCACCCACCCCAAGCCCTTCGCCCTTCCCACCCAGCCCCAGCCCCTCTGACCCAGCCCCTCCCACCCAGCCCTTCTCCCCTCTCACCCATCTCCAGCCCCTCTCACCCAGCTCCAGCCCCTCTCACCCAGCTCCAGCCCCTCTCACCCAGCCCCTCCCCCCAGCCCTTCTCCCCTCTCACCCAGCTCCAGCCCCTCTCACCCAGTCCCTCCCCCAGCCCTTCTCCCCTCTCACCCATCTCCAGCCCCTCTCACCCAGCTCCAGCCCCTCCCCCCAGCCCTTCTCCCCTCTCACCCAGCTCCAGCCCCTCTCACCCAGCTCCAGCCCCTCTCACCCAGCTCCAGCCCCTCCCCCCAGCCCTTCTCCCTCTCACCCAGCTCCAGCCCCTCTCACCCAGCTCCAGCCCCTCTCACACAGCCCCTCCCCCAGCCCTTCTGCCCTCTCCCACTCTTCTTCCTCACTTTAATTGGTTTGTTAGGTCTGGAATGTCATTCACATGACTCCCAACAAAGATTGGCGCCTAGATAAATATTGATTGTCATATGAGCTGCAGTGATGTTTTCTGTACACTCAGTACTTAGTTCTTAATAAGGATAATGTAGGTTATTGCAGTGATGTTTTCAATACACTCAGTACTTAGTTCTTAGTAAGGATAATGTAGGTTATTGCAGTGATGTTTTCAGTACACTCAGTACTTAGTTCTTAGTAAGGATAATGTAGGTTATTGCAGTGATGTTTTCGGTACACTCAGTACTTAGTTCTTAATAAGGATAATGTAGGTTATTGCAGTGATGTTTTCAGCACACTCAGTACTTAGTTCTTAGTAAGGATAATGTAGGTTATTGCAGTGATGTTTTCAGTACACTCAGTACTTAGTTCTTAATAAGGATAATGTAGGTTATTGCAGTGATGTTTTCAGTACACTCAGTACTTAGTTCTTAGTAAGGATAATGTAGATAATTGCAGTGATGTTTTCAGTACACTCAGTACTTAGTTCTTAGTAAGGATAATGTAGGTTATTGCCAACACTGTTTTTTTAAAGAGCTCTCCTCATTTTTGCACTGATTAAACACATATTGTCTCATTTTATATTTACTTATTGGCAGTGTAAATCTAGCCTTCTCAAGATTCCCTAAAAACCCAATGTGGATCTAAAAAATACAATGTAGAATTTCTGTCCTGTGAATTTCCTTGTGCTCGTTATGACAATACACCGGCTCATCAGTCTAGTGAATGGAACCCAGATTGTTCATGACTTTGTTTTCTCCCTGCTCTTTGAAATGCTCTGCGTAGGTGGAAGGAAGGTAGATACTGTAGATTAGCAACTCTCTTTATCTCTCTCTCTTTATCTCTCTCTCTGTGGCTAGAGAGGCTGAGGGATAGATCACCTTCAGGGGTTTTGTTCGTTATCTTTTCTCTTTGTGTGGATGGTGATACAGGTGTTGAAACAGGAAAGGACTTTGCTAAGCGAATTTCAACCATACAGGAACTCTCACAGTTATATAATGGAGAGAAGCTAATTCAAATGACATATTAGCAGGAAGTTTAGGATGACATATTCTGGTTGCTACACTATTATTTATCATTAACATACCATTATACCATATGTACAGTAATCAATACATGACATTTACTCCAGTCATTTAGCAGACGCTCTTATCCAGAGCCACTTACAGTAGTGAGAGAGGTAGTGAGTCTTCAAGCTGTGTATTATTGTACAGATGGGTCATGTGCATTATTGTACAGATGGGTCATGTGCATTATTGTACAGAGTAATGTGCATTAATGTACAGATGGGTCATGTGCATTATTGTACAGATGGGTCATGTGCATTATTGTACAGATGGGTAATGTGCATTAATGTACAGATGGGTAATGTGCATTATTGTACAGATGGGTAATGTGCATTGATGTACAGATGGGTAATGTGCATTGTTGTACAGATGGGTAATGTGCATTATTGTATACGTGTCTTGAATTTCTTTACAAATTCCAGGTGCCTTAGTGGTATAGAGCTGTAATGATAGAAAGTAACTATTGGACAATAAGGTGAGACCAAAGGAGGATATAGGTGAGTTTTACTACAACTACTGCATCCTATATGGAAGATTGACCTGAATGTTAACTAATCATTCTGACACAGTTGACTCTGTGTCATGCAGGTGATGGAAAGTTTCAGCCAATTAATTACAATTAGCCATTGATCAGTGGGCTGCAATGATCATGCTCCCATGAATATTTCTTCCTTGAGGGAGTTGTTCCTAGCCACTGTGCTTCTGGGTCTTTTATTTATATATATATATATATATATATATACACCAATTGTGCACGTTCTCCCACTTAAAAAGATGAGAGAGGCCTGTAATTTTCATCATAGGTACACTTCAACTATGACAGACAAAATTTGAAAATTTGAAAATATCCAGAAAATCACATTTTAGGATTTTGGCATTGTAGGATTTTTAATGAATTTATTTGCAAATTATGGTGGAAAATAAGTATTTTGTCACCTACAAACAAGCAAGATTTCTGTCTCTCACAGACCTGTAACTTCTTCTTTAAGAGGCTCCTCTGTCCTCCACTCATTACCTGTATTAATGGCACCTGTTTGAACTTGTTATCAGTATAAAAGACACCTGTCCACAACCTCAAACAGTCACACTCCAAACTCCACTATGGCCAAGACCAAAGAGCTGTCAAAGGACACCAGAAACAAAATTGTAGACCTGCACCAGGCTGGGAAGACTGAATCTGCAATAGGTAAGCAGCTTGGTTTGAAGAAATCAACTGTGGGAGCAATTATTAGGAAATGGAAGACATACAAGACCACTGATAATCTTCCTCGATCTTGGGCTCCACGCAAGATCTCACCCCGTGGGGTCAAAATTATCACAAGAACGGTGAGCAAAAATCCCAGAACCACACGGGGGGACCTAGTGAATGACCTGCAGAAAGCTGGGACCAAAGTAACAAAGCCTACCATCAGTAACACACTACGCCGCCAGGGACTCAAATCCTGCAGTGCCAGACGTGTCCCCCTGCTTAAGCCAGTACATGTCCAGGCCCGTCTGAAGTTTGCTAGAGAGCATTTGGATGATCCAGAAGAAGATTGGGAGAATGTCATATGGTCAGATGAAACCAAAATATAACTTTTTTTGGTAAAAACTCAACTTGTCGTGTTTGGAGGACAAAGAATGCTGAGTTGCATCCAAAGAACACCATACCCACTGTGAAGCATGGGGGTGGAAACATCATGCTTTGGGGCTGTTTTTCTGCAAAGGGACCAGGACGACTGATCCGTGTAAAGGAAAGAATGAATGGGGCCATGTATCGTGAGATTTTGAGTGAAAACCTCCTTCCATCAGCAAGGACATTGAAGATGAAACATGGCTGGGTCTTTCAGCATGACAATGATCCCAAACACACCGCCCGGGCAACGAAGGAGTGGCTTCGTAAGAAGCATTTCAAGGCCCTGGAGTGGCCTAGCCAGTCTCCAGATCTCAACCCCATAGAAAATCTTTGGAGGGAGTTGAAAGTCCGTGTTGCCCAGCAACATCCCCAAAACATCACTGCTCTAGAGGAGATCTGCACGGAGGAATGGGCCAAAATACCAGCAACAGTGTGTGAAAATCTTGTGAAGACTTACAGAAAACGTTTGACCTCTGTCATTGCCAACAAAGGGTATATAACAAAGTATTGAGATAAACTTTTGTTATTGACCAAATACTTATTTTCCACCATAATTTGCAAATAAATTCATAAAAAATCCTACAATGTGATTTTCTGGAATTTTTTTTCTCATTTTGTCTGTAATAGTTGAAGTGTACCTATGATGAAAATTACAGGCTTCTCTCATCTTTTAAGTGGGAGAACTTGCACAATTGGTGGCTGACTAAATACTTTTTTGCCCCATATATATACATTTGATTGATTGGTCCTTCATCTCATGTCATGGGTTAACTAACAGGGTGAGTAAAAGCTTGTTTAAAAAAAGCCAATGTTTCTCCTCTGCCACCTCAAGGCAGGGTTGTGTTTATTAGTCAACAAACAGAAGAAAGGACTGAAACAGTGAGGGACTACTTGGACTTGTCCAATAAGGAACACTCGTTTTAATTTGTTGCAAAATGTTTTAAAATATTTTTCCGTCATGTGCCCAGATGAACATGACCCAGGATTCCTGAGGAATGTTGGGGTGAACTGAGTTCTTTTGACCCTGTGTCACCCCGCCCCCCCACCCCACCCACCCGGCACCTGTTCCCAGACCACCCAGCAGCAGCAACACTGGAGGTCAATCAGCTCAGCTGTTGCCTCTTTTCACTGATTAGGGCAGGACGCCTGCAATAGGAGCAGGACATAGACTTAGATAGACATCGCATCGTTGTATCTGTCCCTTTTATTGCGTCTAAAACAGGATTTTGGGCACTAAAAAAGTCCTCTATCTATCTCTATGGGGCAGGAATGTCACCTTGACTATACACCGCTGCCCTGACAACTCCATGAAACTCCACAGGATAAGAGACAAAGAGCCAAGAGGATATAGTAGAATTTCTACTCGTCAGCTTATTATCCTTCTGCAATGAAGATGGCTCAGGTTATGTTGTAGGTCATGGGAGATGAGATCCTAATGTGGTTGATGTGGGGCTGCACATCTCTCTCATTTCCATCCTGTGAGCTCTTTAGAATGTAAGATGCATGGTGATAAACACAGTGATGTACAGGATACTGTATTCCCCCATGTTCTGCACTCAACAGTGCCAGTATCACCAGTGATACAAACCATAGCCAAACAAAGCATCAAATGTTGTGTGCAAACATATATACACTACGTGACCAAAATATGTGGACATCTGCTTGTCGAACATCTCATTCCAAAATTGTGGGCATTAATACGGAGTTGGTCCCCCTGAATGTACTGATGTTGGGCGATTAGGCCTGACTCACAGTCCACAGTCCAATTCCTCCAAAAGGTGTTCCATGGGGTTAAGGTCAGGGCTCTGTGCAGGCCAGTCTTGTTCTTCCACTCCGATCTCAACAAACCAGTTCTGTATGCACCTCGCTTTGTGCACGGGGGCATTGTCCTGCCGAAAGAGGAGAGGGCCTTCCCCAAACTGTTGCCACAAAGTTAGAAGCACAGAATCGTCTTGAATGCCATTGAATACTGTAGCGTTAAGATTTCCCTTCACTGGAACTAAGGGGCCTAGCCCGAACCATGAAAAACAGCCCCAGACCATTATTCCTTCTCCCAAAGAACAGTTATTGTGCTGACGTTGCATCTAGAGGCATTTTGGAATTTGGTAGTGAATGTTGCAGCTGAGGACGGACAATTTTTACGCGATCTGCCCTTCAGAACTCGGTGGTCTCGTTCTGTGAACTTGTGTGACCTACCACTTTGCGGTTGAGCCGTTGTTGCTCCTAGACGTTTCCAATTCACAACAACACTTACAGTTAACCGGCGCAGCTCCAGCAGGGCAGAAATTTGACGACTTGACTTGTTGGAGAGGTGGCATCCAATGACGGTGCCACGTTGAAAGTCACTGAGCTCTTCAGTAAGGCCATTCTTCTGCCAAGTTTGTCTATGGAGATTGTATACACCTGTCAGCAACGGTGTGGCTGAAATAGCCGAATCCCTTAATTTGAAAAGGTGTCCACACACATTTGTGTATATATAGTGTAAATATACTGTATGTGTGGCGGCGGCATATTTGTGTGCTCTCTCCAGGCTGTTGTGGAGACCAACAGCCACGGTCGCGTAGGAAAACCTGACAATGTTTGATTTTTTCCTCCTCAAATTTCCATTGTTGTCAGCAAGTAGGAAAGTGGTGATTCAGCAAAGCGGGGACAAATAAGGGTTTATCAGGAGAAGTGCACACACAAACACACACACACACACACACACACACACGGAGGCAGTTGGCGGATTCTGTCTGCTTCTGATTACAGAGGTAGGGTGGCTCAGTTCGTCTGCCAAAGTAAACTTAGCCTCCTCCTCACTTCCCTCACAAGGTCAGTGCTGCACCTGGGAGTGCGCTTCCAACAAACCTATCTCTGATCCAGCTTGTGTCCCAAATGCCACCCTATTCCCTATAAAGTGTGCTGCTTTTGACCGGGGCCCATATGGCTCTAGTGAACAGTAGTGCGCTGTGTAAGGAATAGGGTGCCATTTGGGACGTAATCACTGTCTTTGAACCAAACACTTCCTCTTTTGCTGTCCTTACACTGTAATTATCTTGTCCTGTCATCCATATATCCGTTAAAAACAAGCAAATGAGAAACACAAAGGCAAATTGTGATGGAAATGATGCACTGATGTGTTGAGTGCTTTGGCAACTAACGTTTTAGCTGCGATTTGCATTCAAGGAAAAAGGGACTCGAAGGGTTCACAACACAGTGGAATATAGATTGTGTCACTTCTGGAATCAAACTGCTGACTGTTCCCCGTTAAAGGAAAACTCCACCCCAAAAACAATCTTTTGGTATTTGTTTCATTATTCCATTGTTGATTTAGTCTCAAAATGTGTTGCTTGTCAGCAATCAATTTCAAGATATGTAACCTTCAAAATACAGAAATCATCCCTGTACGATGCATTTTGCGTTATATGATGCAAAATGAAGCATCATATGATGCTAAACGCATCATACAGGGAGGATTTCTATATTTTGAAGGTTACATATCTTGAAAACCTGATTGCTGACAAGCAACACATTTTGGGATTATGTCAACAATTGAATAATAGTTTTGGGGTGGGATTTTCCTTTAACCTCTAGGGGTCTAAGCTGTTGGGGGAGGGCTTACTATGCTAACATATGGAGTTGTTTTATGATGGTCATACTATGGATCATTTAGCTATTAGATATATATATATATTTTTAGAATATTTATTTTACCCCCAATTTTTTGGTATCCAAATTGGTAGTTACAGTCTTGTCTCATCGCTGCAACTCCCATACGGACTCAGGAGAGGCGAAGGTCGAGAGCTGTGCATCCTCCGAAACACAACCAAGCCGCACTGCTTCTTGACACAATGCCCACTTAGCCCGGAAGCCAGCTATACCAATGTGTCGGAGGAAACACTGTACACCATGTCAGCATGCACTGTGCCGCCATTGAAGTGGCTAGTGCGTGATGGGACAAGGACATCCCTGCTGGCCAAATGCCGCCCACGGGTCTCCCGGCTGTGGCCGGCTGCGACAGAGCCTGGACTCGAACCCAGAATCTTTAGTGGGCCCTGTTCAAAAGTAGTGCACTACATAGGGAATAGGGTGCTATTTGGGACAAACCCTATAACTCGGCACGGCTGACATTTGAAAACTTAAATTATAAATAGTTGTTCCATCCTAAAGCCGGGAGAGTCACACTGTAATTAAAGACACTAAACTTACCCAGGTTGTGTCACAACTGAAAAAATACAGGAATTTAGCATTATTAGTGCACTACTTTTGACCAGGGCCCATAGGGTCAAAAGTAGTGTACTACATAGGGAATAAGGTGCAATTTTGGATGTATACCCAATTAAATGATCCTTGACATTTAAGCCTTCGGAGGGCTTTAATAAACCACTTGAAAACCTGCAAGGGACGGCAGAGTAATCCAGCGCACCTGTGAATTCATGTGGTAAAATCACATCTATCAAGCACACCCACTGACCGAGTAATGACTGTGTCCTCTCAATGGCGTGTATATGGAAATTTGTGCACTTTGCGGGAAAAATTGTGTCTGTGGTGGAAGCAGGAACTGCATGAACTAGATTGTTTATTCACGACTGCCTTTCAAAAAACCTCTCGTGTTTTGCACCTCAATGCTTCATTGTTCCGTCTTTTGGTATGATGGAAATACATCATCAACATCATAGACAGACAGAAGGTTCCCTATGGTAGGATTTCTACTGTTTGTGTGGAAGTATTTGCGCAGCTATAAAATGGATGTCTTTGTGTAATGAACTTCAGAACGTTCTCATGAATAAACTGTACTATCTTTTTGCATAAGCTGAGTCTTTGACTAATTATTATTAAACCCATGGTCTTACAAACCTCGGGGATTGGTCAGAGCTATTGATTGTCAGTTATTGTCATTGGGATTGACAATTCTCATGACAGAGATAGCTGCTATAACTCATAGTGTTGCTACTGACAGTGCGGACAGCAGTCAGGCCAGGCTTGACTGGTTCTCCACATCAACAGATTCTCAGATGATTGACTCTCCCATCTCTGTAGGCCTAAACATCTTGGGAAATACACCTCCACATCTCTCAGCTTCTGGTTGTGAGAGAAAAATGACCTTGAGGAAATAAGAAGGAAATCCTCCAACCAGGATTTCTGGAAAACCTGGAAACGTTGGGGAATTTACCAGAATTGTGCAACCCTATCTATCAGTATGCAAATGTATTTTTGGTTTTATTAGACAGATCAGAAATGAGGACAGGTGGTCAGGTAGGGGAGACAGTTGTAAACTGGCACATAGGGGATTCGAACCCCGCCTTTGGGCATGTGAAGCCCACAGGAGGCTGCTGAGGGGAGGAGGGCTCATAATAATGGCTGGAACAAAGCGAATGGAATGGCATCAAACCCTTGGAAACCATGTTTTATGTATTTGACGCCATTCCATCGATTCCGCTCCAGCCATTACCACGAGCCCATCCTCCCCAATAAGGTGCCACTAACCTCCTGTGGTGTAGCTTGGCTGTGTTGACCACGAAACCAACCTCCAGTACAGTCAGTGCATGTATTGTGATTAGCAACTACGGTTCATAACATTCGGCGACAATATATGAACTTCGACCTTGAACAATACCAGATACTGTATTTGCTGGGAAGTAATCCTACCCCATTGCTGCTAAATCCGCCCTGCTTTTCCTGCATCATCGCTTTCTCCTTTTGCAGACCCCCAAGATAATCGACCCTAATCAGTGTTACAACTTTTGAGCCACAGGACAGGAATTTGAATGAACAGTCTATAAACATTAGGCTGCTATGACTCAGCACAGGAGCGGATGCAACAGTAATTCTGTGGTTTGTCAGTGTATACAGATACATTATGAGTGTATGATAGCGGAATGAGTAATACGTCCCTCCCAATGACATTGTGTCCTGTATTCAGGGTAACACTTAGTGGACAGAGGACAGCCTGAAGCAATGCTTTCTGGTCCCTCTTGCTTTGTTGTTGTCTGCTTCATTTGTGAAAAATACCAAGAAGTGTTATTACTGTTTTATTTATGGGTGGATATTGGTTAGTTCTGGGACTTAAAAGCGATTGTTGCTAAGGCATGCCATCAGGAGGAAGTAGAGTACTAATGTTATTTGGCGTGCTAAGTCGGTAACAGTAAGAAACATTGACACAAACCAGAAACCAACAGGAGTCATGTGGCTTTTTTGTCGGTCATCTGATAAGCTCTCATTTGGGAACAATGAAGGCTTGTCATAAACGGAGGCACAGCACAGAAGGCTTGTCATAAACGGAGGCACAGCACAGAAGGCTTGTCATAAACGGAGGCTCAGCACAGAAGGTTAGCGGCGCTAGCCATGTTTGATATAGCTCTGTATGTGATAGGGTGGGAGATAATGTTGATTGTAGCTAGCCCAGCGGGGATGCTAGTAGCTAGCCTAGCGTGAATGCAGGTTGTCTTGTCCTGAAGGCAGAACTGAGCAATTTCCCCTTGGAAAGGACAGCTGCAATGTCAAAATTGACTATATTGTAAAAATAAATGAAAACATAAATTAGCTTTTGTTTACTTGTTCACACACAAGTGTTTGTGTTTCTCTCTCTAGTTGTCCTTGTATCTCTATAGTTGTCCTTGTTTCTCTCTAGTTGTCCTTGTTTCTCTCTAGTTGTCCTTGTATCTCTCTAGTTGTCCTTGTTTCTCTCTAGTTGTCCTTGTTTCTCTCTAGTTGTCCTTGTATCTCTCTAGTTGTCCTTGTATCTCTCTAGTTGTCCTTGTTTCTCTCTAGTTGTCCTTGTTTTTCTCTCTAGTTGTCCTTGTTTTTCTCTAGTTGTCCTTGTTTTTCTCTATAGTTGTCCTTGTTTCTCTCTAGTTGTCCTTGTTTTTCTCTAGTTGTCCTTGTTTTTCTCTCTAGTTGTCCTTGTTTCTCTCTAGTTGTCCTTGTTTTTCTCTAGTTGTCCTTGTTTTTCTCTCTAGTTGTCCTTGTTTCTCTCGAATTGTCCTTGTTTTTCTCTAGTTGTCCTTGTTTTTCTCTAGTTGTCCTTGTTTCTCTCTAGTTGTCCTTGTTTTTCTCTCTAGTTGTCCTTGTTTTTCTCTAGTTGTCCTTGTTTTTCTCTCTAGTTGTCCTTGTTTTTCTCTAGTTGTCCTTGTTTTTTTCTCTAGTTGTCCTTGTTTTTCTCTCTAGTTGTCCTTGTTTTTCTCTAGTTGTCCTTGTTTTTCTCTCTAGTTGTCCTTGTTTTTCTCTCTAGTTGTCCTTGTTTTTCTCTCTAGTTGTCCTTGTTTCTCTCTAGTTGTCCTTGTTTTTCTCTCTAGTTGTCCTTGTTTCTCTCTAGTTGTCCTTGTTTTTCTCTAGTTGTCCTTGTTTTTCTCTCTAGTTGTCCTTGTTTCTCTCGAATTGTCCTTGTTTTTCTCTAGTTGTCCTTGTTTTTCTCTAGTTGTCCTTGTTTTTCTCTCTAGTTGTCCTTGTTTCTCTCTAGTTGTCCTTGTTTCTCTCTAGTTGTCCTTGTTTCTCTCTAGTTGTCCTTGTTTTTCTCTCTAGCTGTCCTTGTTTCTCTCTAGTTGTCCTTATTTCTCTCTAGTTGTCCTTGTTTTTCTCTAGTTGTCCATTTATCTCTCTAGTTGTCCTTGTTTTTCTCTAGTTGTCCTTGTTTTTCTCTAGTTGTCCTTGTTTTTCTCTCTAGTTGTCCTTGTTTTCCTCTAGTTGTCCTTGGTTTTTTCTCTAGTTGTCCTTGTTTTTCTCTCTAGTTGTCCTTGTTTTTCTCTCTAGTTGTCCTTGTTTTTCTCTCTAGTTGTCCTTGTTTCTCTCTAGTTGTCCTTGTTTTTCTCTCTAGTTGTCCTTGTTTCTCTCTAGTTGTCCTTGTTTTTCTCTAGTTGTCCTTGTTTTTCTCTCTAGTTGTCCTTGTTTCTCTCTAATTGTCCTTGTTTTTCTCTAGTTGTCCTTGTTTTTCTCTAGTTGTCCTTGTTTTTCTCTCTAGTTGTCCTTGTTTCTCTCTAGTTGTCCTTGTTTCTCTCTAGTTGTCATTGTTTCTCTCTAGTTGTCCTTGTTTCTCTCTAGTTGTCCTTGTTTTTCTCTCTAGTTGTCCTTGTTTCTCTCTAGTTGTCCTTGTTTTTCTCTAGTTGTCCATGTATCTCTCTAGTTGTCCTTGTTTTTCTCTAGTTGTCCTTGTTTTTCTCTAGTTGTCCTTGTTTCTCTCTAGTTGTCCTTGTTTTCTCTAGTTGTCCTTGTTTTTCTCTAGTTGTCCTTGTCAGTCTGCCTCTCAAACACACATTGCTACAGTTACCTGTCCATGTGGCAGAGTTTCAAAGTCTCAACATGGTTACATGTCCCCCCCCCCCCCCCCACACTGTATTTAGGCCTAGAGGAAGTGGGTGGGAAGTGGGGGTGAAACTTCATCAAAGGGACAAGGGAAGAGTATTTGTCCCCTCGTAACAGCAGTGGCAGACTGAATCCTGGGAGATTATAAGACTGCTCATTGTTAATGAGGGGCCATGGCTCCAGCCTCCACCACCAAACCTTATCATGAGGACCAGCTGTACAAACTGGCACCCTATTCCCTATGTAATGCACTAGATAGGGACAATAGGGTGCCATTTGGGACGGAGGCCAAGCCTCCCTCATAGAGATACATTCAGTCTGCTATTAGCAGGGCTCTAAACAGTGGCCAGGAGGTAGTGAACAGGGTGCCCTTCCTTCCTCTCTTCTTCCTCCCTCCCTTCTCCTCTCTTCTTTGTCGATCCCTTCCTTCCTATCTTCTCTTTCCCTCTGTCCTCCCCTTCTCCTCTCATTTGTCCTCTACTCCCTTGTTTCACTCATCTTCTCTCATCTCCGCACCCCTCTCCTCCTCTCGGTTCTATTCTCTCATCCCCTCCCATCCCCTTCTGTCTTCTTCTCTCGACCCCTCCCACACCCTCCTGTCTTCTCTCAACCCCTCCCATCTCCTCCTGTCTTCTTCTCTCAACCCCTCCCATCCCCTTCTGTCTTCTTCTCTCGACCCCTCCCACCCTCTCCTGTCTTCTTCTCTCAACCCCTCCCATCCCCTTCTGTTTTCTTCTCTCAACCGTTCCCATCTCCTCTAGCTTCTTCTCTCAACCCCTCCCATTCTCTTCTGTCTTCTTCTCTCAACCCCTCCCATCCCCTCTAGCTTCTTCTCTCAACCCCTCCCATCCCTCCTGTCTTCTTCTCTCAACCCCTCCCATCCCCTCTAGCTTCTTCTCTCAACCCCTCCCATCCCCTCTAGCTTCTTCTCTCAACCCCTCCCATCCCCTCTAGCTTCTTCTCTCAACCCTTCCCATACCCTCCTGTCTTCTTCTCTCAACCCCTCCCATACCCTCCTGTCTTCTTCTCTCGACCCCTTCCATCCCCTCTAGCTTCTTCTCTCAACCCCTCCCATCCCCTCTAGCTTCTTCTCTCAACCCCTCCCATACCCTCCTGTCTTCTTCTCTCAACCCCTCCCATACTCTCCTGTCTTCTTCTCTCAACCCCTCCCATCCCTTCCTGTCTTCTTCCCTCAACCCCTCCCATACCCTCCTGTCTTCTTCTCTCAACCCCTCCCATACTCTCCTGTCTTCTTCTCTCGACCCCTCCCATACCCTCCTGTCTTCTTCTCTCGACCCCTCCCATCCCTTCCTGTCTTCTTCCCTCAACCCTTCCCATACCCTCCTGTCTTCTTCCGCTTGCAGCATTGGGGTGAAGGACAATGATCTCATTCACACCGCTTTGGGAAAATGTGTGTGGCACTTCAGAGTGCTGATGGCTGCCCATGTGATACCCAGAGTGAGCCTGCCGGTTGGGGACACAGAGAGAGGGAGGAGGAGGGAGAGGGGGAGAGAGACAGAGAGGGAGGGTGAAAAGGGAAAGAGATGGAGAGATGGCGCTTTGGGATGAGTGGGGGTGAGCAAACAAGAGGGAGAGAAAGTAAATAAGAGAATAGGGAGAGAGGGATATGCCAGAGTAAGAGAGAGGAAGAGAGAGGAAGAGAGAGAGAGATCCTCTCAATGTCACCATGTCCCTGGGTGGGAGCATTTAGTCTCCCTATGTGCCTCTCTCTCTCTCTCTCTCGCTCAGAGAAACCAGGGAGCACGTAATCAGCCTCTCACACACCTCACAGTGCTTTTCGTCACCTGCCGCCACGGCCACTCAAGCGAGGCACCACCGAAGATTTGCGAGCAGAGCTCCAGAGGGCCGCTGAGGGCCAGACCAAACCAGTTAATCACAGAGAGGTATCTCTCTACCGCTCGGTGCTCCATTCAGCCTCCTGTATCCCTCCGAGTTGGGCAGCGGTGGATAAACACTGTGAATGTCTGATCAGAATTCTCCAGGACGCTTTGAAATAGGGCCTTGAAATTCATTATTAATGATTATGTCCCTAGTGCCTCCCGACTTCTGAAGATGCCCTAAATACAGTCATATAGTAACATCGTAAACTCATGGACTGTTTTTTTAGCCGTCTTTCCCAAGTCTTTGAGATGAAGAATGAGACAAAACCCTGACATAACTGACCATGTCATTTCATAGCTGTACTCCATGTTAAATAAAATATCACTGAATCTAGAAGGTCAAAATAGTCCATTGGTTACAGTCTGTCCGAAAGCGCAACAACATTTCACTGTAAAGTGAAACCACCCCAGAACCTTCCTCCACCTGGCGTTTTTGGCAGATCTCGCATCGCGGCGTGCACAGCCCGAACTAATTATTGTTGCCCGTGTTTGTCTTCTTCGTACTGCTCTTTTCATGCTATCCGTTCACTTGTACTTTTCCACAACTGGGCGTTTCTATGGAAACTAAGAGAAAGAAGACAGGGCTAGATTTGACAGAGCGCTGTCAGGCAGCAGCACACAGGGTGGCTAGAGTTTCTCCTGGAGGGAGAGAATACCCATGTGGAGGGAGGGAGGGAGAGGGAAGGCAGGAGGCTGGGAGGGAGAGAGGGAGGGAAGGAGGAGGGAGGTTGGGAGGGAGGGAGAGAGAGAGAGAGAGAGAGAGAGAGGGAAGTAGGAAGGCTGAGAGGGAGAGGGAGGGAAGTAGGGAGGCTAGGATGGAGGGAGGGAGAGAGAGAGAGGGAAGGAGGGAGGCTGAGAGGGAGGGAGAGAGAGAGAGAGGGAAGGAGAGAGGCTGGGAGGGAGACATACATGGAAATGAATGAGGCATAATAAGCACATGTTTTATCTACATAAAGTCCATATCTCCCACACTGTTGGAAAAGCCTGTATTCAAACCTTAGTGGTACTGTCATTTCATTTTAGATTTATTAATGTGTTTTCCATTTACTCACCATCCAAAGATTTATAAGCATAGGTCTTGAAAGCAATGCAAACAGAGCAAAAGCATTTGTCAAACGAAAATGGAAATAGAAATTCTTATTGGACAATGCTCTTCCATTTTAAACTATTCCTCCCATTTAGTTCCTAATGAACGTGACCTTTGCTCTGCCGGGGGATGTAGGGTCAATCAGATGAGCTGCACATGGCCTGTCTCTCTGTCTCTGTTTCTCTCTCCCTCTCTCTCTCTCTGTGTCTCTGTCTCTCTCTGTCTCTCTCTGTCTCTGTTTCTCTCTCCCTCTCGCTCTCTGTCTCTGTCTCTCTCTGTCGGTCTCTCTGTCTGTCTCTCTGTCTGTCTCTCTGTCTGTCTCTCTGTCTCTGTTTCTCTCTCCCTCTCGCTCTCTGTGTCTCTGTCTCTCTCTGTCTCTCTTTGTCGGTCTCTCTGTCTGTCTCTCTCGGCTGTTAACCAGTCTCATCCACTCCAGCTTTGACAGTGTGCCATCCCCCAGGACACAGACCAACCCTTTCTCTGAAGTGCTTTAACATGTACAGGAAGAGCAGGGAACATGTGACGTCCTCTGATTAGCGGGCAGCTGTCATGGCGGGGCGCATGTCAGCTCTACCAATTGCATTAGAGAACAAAAACATGGCCGCCACATCTATAAGATCCACTTCCTACCCCGCTGACCTGGTAATTAGGAAATTAAGACTTTAATTTGAACCCTCACTCATGGCCTACCAGCCTCTGGTCATTGGCTCTGTAAATATTAGAGGTTGTGGTACGTGTGTGTATGTGTGTGGCTTGCTTAAGTGTATGTGTGTGTGTGTGTGTGTGTGTGTGTGTGTGTGTGTGTGTGTGTGTGTGTGTGTGTGTGTGTGTGTGTGCAGATTGTATTTGTCCTGCAGCTGTCTGTGGCATCATGTTAACCAGGAGTACGTGTTTGCTTTGTGGATGGGGGCTCGTCTTTGTTTGCGTCCCAAATGGCACCCTGTTCCCTATATAGTGCACTACGTTTTACTTGAGCACCATGGGCCCTGGTCAAAAGTAGTGCACTAAATAAGGAAAAGGGTGCCATTTGGGACGCAACCTTTGAGTGGACCAGAGAGGAAAAGCATATCTGAGAGAAGCATTTGCTGACTACTTTGAGGAAATGACCTGGGGGTAAAGACAAGGTCTGATATCAATTCTCAGTTTGAAATGTCACATGAGTGCAGCTTGATAAATCATAGATAGGATTCTCTACACGCCCGAGGCCAACACAGCTCTTTCTTCTGGGCGCGAAAGACCATTTTAATTCAGTCGCTGTATCTTACATAGGGGGATCCCGTAATGTACATAAAGATCTATACCAGTAAGAATTCATATCACAGTCAGATGAAGCATCGTACAAATCTATAATTCACTTTAGTGAAAAATTATAAAGGAACACCATCAAATCAAATGAGCTTGTGACTCAAATGTTCCAGTGTCCATGAGACGACATAACGGCATTTTGACCAGGGCCCCTAGGGACCAGGGACCATAGGGACCAGGGCCCATAGGGAACAGGGTGCCCTTTGGAATGCAGTCTAGTCTGGTGGGACAGAAGGAAAACCTGGGCAGCCGTCTGTACTGTGTCTGTCTGTCTTGTGGAATGGAGGGGGAGGACGGGGTGAGGTCAGTGATAGAGAGGGGTGTTATCATGGGAGGGAAATGGAAAGTCAACATTGGAGAGAGACACTCTCACGCTTATCACTGGGATCAGGGCAGATGGTGGACACTAAGGGGTGTGGCGGGTCTAGGGGCTTGGCCTACTGCTAAGGCTGTGTCTAATGTGTGTGTGTGTGTGTGTGTGTGTGTGTGTGTGTGTGTGTGTGTGTGTGAGAGGGAGAGAGGGAGAGTGGAGAGTGGAGAGTGTATGTGTGTGTCTGTGTGTGTGTACACTTCTTCTGTATGTGTGTGTATACTTTTATCATTATATATCACTATATTGCTCGCACATGTTAGTGTGTTTGTGTGTGTTTATGCAATGTCATGCAGTATCACCCTGTATCAAGTTGTCCCTTCCTCTCCCAGTGACATCAGAGCTCTTTACTGTTCCTGTCATCTCCTGTTTCTCCATGATGATCCAGTAACCCTAACACACACCTCACTGGAACAGTGTTCCTCTCTACCCAGTAACACCAGCCAGGTCACCCAACCTAACACACACCTCACTGGAACAGTGTTCCTCTCTCCCCAGTAACACCAGCCAGGTCACCCACCCTAACACACACCTCACTGGAACAGTGTTCCTCTCTCCCCAGTAACACCAGCCAGGTCACCCACCCTAACACACACCTCACTGGAACAGTGTTCCTCTCTCCCCAGTAACACCAGCCAGGTCACCCACCCTAACACACACCTCACTGGAACAGTGTTCCTCTCTCCCCAGTAACACCAGCCAGGTCACCCACCCTAACACACACCTCACTGGAACAGTGTTCCTCTCTACCCGGTAACACCAGCCAGGTCACCCACCCTAACACACACCTCACTGGAACAGTGTTCCTCTCTCCCCAGTAACACCAGCCAGGTCACCCACCCTAACACACACCTCACTGGAACAGTGTTCCTCTCTCCCCAGTAACACCAGCCAGGTCACCCACCCTAACACACACCTCACTGGAACAGTGTTCCTCTCTCCCCAGTAACACCAGCCAGGTCACCCACCCTAACACACACCTCACTGGAACAGTGTTCCTCTCTCCCCAGTAACACCAGCCAGGTCACCCACCCTAACACACACCTCACTGGAACAGTGTTCCTCTCTCCCCAGTAACACCAGCCAGGTCACCCACCCTAACACACACCTCACTGGAACAGTGTTCCTCTCTCCCCAGTAACACCAGCCAGGTCACCCACCCTAACACACACCTCACTGGAACAGTGTTCCTCTCTCCCCAGTAACACCAGCCAGGTCACCCACCCTAACACACACCTCACTGGAACAGTGTTCCTCTCTCCCCAGTAACACCAGCCAGGTCACCCACCCTAACACACACCTCACTGGAACAGTGTTCCTCTCTCCCCAGTAACACCAGCCAGGTCACCCACCCTAACACACACCTCACTGGAACAGTGTTCCTCTCTCCCCAGTAACACCAGCCAGGTCACCCACCCTAACACACACCTCACTGGAACAGTGTTCCTCTCTCCCCAGTAACACCAGCCAGGTCACCCACCCTAACACACACCTCACTGGAACAGTGTTCCTCTCTCCCCAGTAACACCAGCCAGGTCACCCACCCTAACACACACCTCACTGGAACAGTGTTCCTCTCTCCCCAGTAACACCAGCCAGGTCACCCACCCTAACACACACCTCACTGGAACAGTGTTCCTCTCTACCCGGTAACACCAACCAGGTCACCCACCCTAACACACACCTCACTGGAACAGTGTTCCTCTCTCCCCAGTAACACCAGCCAGGTCACCCACCCTAACACACACCTCACTGGAACAGTGTTCCTCTCTCCCTAGTAACACCAGCCAGGTCACCCACCCTAACACACACCTCACTGGAACAGTGTTCCTCTCTACCCAGTAACACCAGCCAGGTCACCCGTGTTACAAGTCAGTTTTTGACGTTATTCCATGTCTGAGGACGTTGGGAGATGATGTGGAAACCAGCCACTAGGGGCAACAGTGAGCGCTGCTACCTTCAAGTAGGTTTTGGTTTTGCGAGGTCGTTGTGGACGGGGATGGCGGTAAGCATCTACCTCTGGTCCAAAAGGTTGCATGTTTGAATCCAGCGATAGCAGGTTGTTTTTGATATTTTTGTTTTAAGCCTATCCCAAACCTTAACCCTTACCTTAACCATTCGGAGTTAATACCTAACCTTAAGAATTCAGAGTTAAAGTACAGAGTGACCCATTTTGAATGTTATATTGTTTTTGTGCATCTCTGAGCGATTTTCTATCGATTCCCCGGGTCTTTTCATGTGTATCTGAGCTGTTCAAGCAACGTAGCACCGTGATAACGCTGCTCTGCACTGGAAGTTCATAGGAGGAAGACTTTTAGATTGCAAAAAACATCTGTCATTCATGTCACATTTCAACACTGGCCTTGTCATAACGCGGGAGGTTGTCTTTTCTCCAATGAGCCATTCATCATATTTTTGCAATATTCCTACCTTGAGAAATGTGTCATTTAACAGAAGGTCTAACACAGTTCTTCTATTTGTCTGCCTCTTCAGTCCAGGGTGCATGGTGCTGTTGTGAATGTCAGACTCCACTGTGAGGAACATTGATCTGCAGGACGAACATGGTGAGATTATGGACTAAATTGATAGTGCAGTTTGTTTAGGTGATTTTTACCGCATATTGATCTCACATATTAGTGTTATTAATGTTATTAGTGTTACTCTGTAAATTATAGGAATGAGTGGTTTTGGGTGGATCTTTCCTTTAAATTCCTAAACTTAGCCCTAACATGAAACTTTCTGAGTAAATGCCTTATCTTAACCTTAAACACTTGACGTTTGGAATAACTTTGAAATTTGAGGTTTGAGAAACATGGATGGACGTCTAATTTTGACATGCGACTGTGAGAGCTTGGTGCAGCAACACACCCCACTAGAACAATGTTCCACACACATAAGTTCAGCCTCAGTTAACGTCATCACATTGTATTCCTGTCCGGATGATAGTCTGTTAACTGCTTTCTAATGTAATCAACCACAAAGTCCCACTGTTTCTTGGAATATGACTATTGCACTGACCACATCCTCCTCTACTCACTGACAGCCCTTTGGTTGGGTCATAGCAGTGGGTAACTTTATTGGCACTGTGTCACCGTGACACACACACACACACACACACACACACACACACACTGAAAGTAAGTTAAGTTAATAACACTTTATTACTTGATCAGCTTGCATGCCATGTTTTATGATCATAACTGAATGAGTCGGCTGCTCTCTGAAACTCCATCTAGCCCAGTGTTTCACCATTCCTCTGTGTGTCCATCACCAGTGTTTCACCATTCCTCTGTCTGACACACACACACACACACACACACACACACACACACACACGTTTACACACACTTACACACACTCACACACACACACACACACGTTTACACACACTTACACACGTTTACACACACTCACACACACACACACACACACACACACACACACACACACACACACACACACACACACACACACACACCACACACTTACACACACACACGCACCACACACACAAGCAGACACACACACACGCACCACACACGCAGTCACGCACACACGTCTTTTGTTGAGACAGATGCAGAGCCCCAGCCACCAGAAGCCTGTGTATCTGAGCGTGGTGTCTGGGGCCCAGATGTTTTATGACTGGAGCTGACAGTAACTGTCAACATGCGGCGTTCCTGCTCACTGAGACACAGACACAGGCTGTAATAAAACAGCCCCAGGAGGCTCTGCTCTGCTTTTTAACCCTTTAGCGCCAGTAGGTGACAACAACATCAGGACCAGTCTATGTGTTTGTAAAGGTCAATAAACCAGACTGGGGGGAAGGTTAACAGAGATGGACTTGATCTTGAATGACTCTTTTGATGTGTGCCTATTAATTATTTATTTCCCCTTATTTTAGCAGGTAGGTTGACTGAGAACGTGTTCTCTTTAACAGTGAGGTATGAGTTTGAGGGACTTGCAGATGCAGCGTTAAAACCCTGATCAGACCTTGGACTGGCGTCTGAGGAGCAGGTGCATGGTGCAGATGAATTGAAGCCAGGTACAGAGCTTTGTAGTAGGACAGCCTGTTGATATCAGAGTTGAGGAGCCAGTCACCTTGTTTTTCTATTGACACAGGCTGTGTTGGAGAGTGGGTGACATTTCGTGGCTGAGGAAAGACAGGTAAGTAGACAGACTGATGGACAGACAGGCAGACAGACAGGCAGGCAGGTAGACACACAGGTATGCAGACAGGCAGGTAGGCAGTCAGGCAGAAACACAGGCAGTCAGACAGGTAGACAGACAAGACAGGCAGATAGACAGGTAGGTAGGTAGAAAGACAGACATGCAGACAGACAGATAGGCAGGCAGGCAGATAGATAGACAGGTAGGTAGGTAGAAAGACAGAAATGCAGACAGACAGACAGGCAGACAGACAGACAAGACAGACAGACAGACAGACAGACAGACAGACAGACAGACAGAGACAGACAGACAGACAGACAGACAGACAGACAGACAGACAGACAGACAGACAGACAGACAGACAGACAGACAGACAGACAGACAGACAGACAGACAGACAGACAGAGATAGTTACACACACACTGGTTCATACATTTTTCTTATTTACTTTCTACCCTGATTTCTTGCTCTAGCTGCTAACTATGTGTTTTAGCCAATTGGGACTTGAGCTACTTGTTGCCCAAAGGACGCTAGAACGAAAACAGAACTGTGACTTTGTCCCCAAACCCCATCCACAATGCAACAGGGCCTTGACACAGCAAGCGTAGGATTTGAGGCGACAGTCTCTATTTCTTCTTTTAGAGCTATCTTGATGTTCCTGCTTCGGCTCCTCCTCACTGCCATCCCCCCTGAACTGTTGCCACTGTTTGCGTCTGAAATGGCACCCTATTCCTTAGAATGTGCACTACTTATGACCAGAGGCCTTGAGTCCTATTGGTCCTGGTTGAAAGTAGTGCACTATAAAGGGAATAGGATGCCATTTGGGACGAAGCCACTGTCTTTCAGCTCTCTGAGCTAGAGCACTGAACAGACAATCTATTGAATTAATGGGACAATAGCATTAATTGATCTCCCACGCGTTATTACAGTGTGTTGTGTGTATTTTCCGAGGCTGTTGTCTTCGCTGATAAATTATGTTGTCAACCAGATAATTAAAAAGTGCTCAGAGGATGACACATAGGAGATTAAATGGCCTTCTTGTTTCCTTCATGCCACTGATAGGTGAAAGGACTGGACAGATGGATTTCCACCATGGGGCTTTCACCTGTCATGTCCCGTCAGATCACTGGAGGAAAAGAAAAGTGATGTTAGACTATTGAGACACGTCCCAGGCCTTGTGGAAGGGAAATGGCTTGAGCTATTGAGAGGGTGCGTCCTGATAACATCTAATGTGTCCTGAAGTGTATACTCATTCACTGCTTCTTACAAATCTGAAACAAGTGCACACTTTGGGAGGAAGGGGAGATAATTGGGACAGCCATGCAGATAAAAGGTGCCTCTAGAATGTTCTGTGTACCTAGAACATTCTGTGTATCTATAATGTTATGTGCTTCAAGAATGCTCTGTGTATCTAGAACGTTCTGTGCTTCTAGAACGTTCTGTGCTTCTAGAACGTTCTGTGTATCTACAATGTTATGTGCTTCTAGACGTTCTGTGCTTCTAGACGTTCTGTGCTTCTAGAATGTTATGTCCTTCTAGAACGTTGTGTGCTTCTAGAACGTTGTGTTCTTCTAGAACGTTGTGTGCTTCTAGAATGTTGTGTGCTTCTAGAACGTTCTGTGTATCTACAATGTTATGTGCTTCTAGAATGTTGTGTGCTTCTAGAACGTTGTGTGCTTCTAGAACGTTGTGTGCTTCTAGAACGTTGTGTGCTTCTAGAATGTTGTGTGCTTCTAGAATGTTGTGTGTATCTACAATGTTATGTTCTTCTAGACGTTCTGTGTATCTAGAATGTTATGTTCTTCTAGAAAGTTCTGTGCTTCTAGAATGTCATGTACTTCTAGAATGTCATGTGCTTGGGGGAAGAAAGAGCTGTACTAACTTCTATATTGCTCAGGCAGAGCAGGTAAGTGAGGGTTCAGTGGAGAGACAGAGACCGGGAGAGACACGGATGCCAAGAATGTGCGATGTGGCCCATGAATACTAAACACGGATGAGAAGGTAATTACCATTTCCTTAGCTTTAGCGGCTGAAGCTAAGGGCTAGCAGTGGAGGTCCACAGGGATTGCTCTCAAAGTTCTAATGAAGTCCGTGGCTGTATCCCGAATGGCACCCAGGTCAAAAGTAGTGCACTAAATCGTGACTCGGGTGCCATTTGGGATGCAGACCAAACACTTCAATGCCCAGATAATGGAAAAGACGAGAACAGCAGCGGGCCATGTAGTGATTCGCTTCTTCATTGGTACGTGGCTAACAATGTCTCAAGATTCTGTACAGATATAGTCTAAGAATGCTGCCGTAAGGTGAGTACATGGCAGTCTGGTGCCAGTTCCTACGGTCATTATCACGTTTGGTATATGACCACAGAATTAGCACGCACAAACTGATCTGGGACCAGGGTAATGGCAAGTTTTAAGTGTGAGTCAGTCAGTTGATAATTCTTCACCTCAACACCAAAGTGATTTGGAACTGAATCATACTTTACACATGGACACCCAGCTCCATGAGCATCAGTGATGTCATTAGATAAGGCGAGGTAAAATGGACCAGATCAGTTGTTCTGACTGGGTGCTCTGCTCGTCTCCCCTTCTCCCTTTTCCAGTGCTTGAAGCCACACCCCTGTGGAAGAAGATAACATTGCCGTAGAGTTAGAACAGTGTATTTAAGTGTTACTCCACCATGATACAGTAATATAAAATATCTATATTGTGGACCACTCACATTGAGTTTTGAGAAAACAATCATGGCCAAACATGGTACAGGCGTCAGCTATAATACATAACATCATCTATACTCCAGTGGAGGCTGCTGAGGGGAAGATGGCTCATAGTAATGGCTGGAATGGAGTCAATGGAATGGGATCAACCACATGGAAACCAGGTTTGATACCATTCCATTGACTCCATTCCAGCCATTATTATGAGCCGACCTGCCCGCAACAGCCTCCACTGGTATACACACACGCATGCATAAATCAAAAAATATTGATATAATATGTATAATATATGCACAATAACAAAGACAGGCACATTACATCATAGCTCATCTCATACTTTACCCTCGTTGTGTCCCAAATGGCACCCTATTCCCTACATAGTGCCCTAATTTTGATCAGAAGCCTATGACCCCTGGTCAAAAGTAGTGCACTACATAGGCAAAAAGGGTGCCATTTGGGACGTATACTGACAGTCTCCGTTCAATCCGTCGTCAGGCGCTGTTGCTGGTGAGCCGTGCTTGAGACGAGAGGGTTTGCTCATTCTCTCTCCCTCCACCCAGGGGACCTGCTCAAGTGTATTTCAAGTTTTTATTTTACACTAGACTTATTTCTCTTGACAAAATCTTCTATTATCCATGGTGATCAACAGTTTTAGCCACCTTTCTTTCTTTCTTTCTTTCTTTCTTTCTTTCTTTCTTTTTTCCTTCCTATCATTTTTGTTTCATAATCAGCTCCAAAGAGGCCTTGTCAGCTATAAAACCCTTAAGGGTTCCCCTTGTCAGACCATGCAAAAGCAACATGCTATAATGTAGCATCAACAGGACGATGCATGATGAGAATCGTACGAGAGCTTTGGGAGGTGGATGGAGTGCACTGTATGAGGTGTTTGTTAATGGCTGCCTCATACAGTGCACTCCATCCACCTCCCAAAGCTCTCGTAGGATTCTCATGCATCGTCCGTTTGGTGCGTGCAGGGATAAAGCCTTCGATGAGTCACCCAATCATTTCTCCTCTGTCGCTGTTTACAAGCTATCTCCTTCACACCTAGTCCTAACAGGCCTGGGGTTTAGAGGACTGTCAGTTTCCCGCTGAGGTGTGTGTGTGTGTAGTGTGTATTGTACAGTATATGTGTGTGTGTGTAGTGTGTATTATACAGTATATGTGTGTGTGTATAGAGTGTATTATACAGTATATGTGTGTGTGTATAGAGTGTAGTGTGTCTGTGCGTACCCTCAGGTGAAGCCTGAGAGTGAGTTGTATGAGGGTGTGTGTGTTTATATTTGATTATGAGTTTGGGACTGGGGCTGACTCTTTAGGGGGTGTGTCTGTGTGTGTGTGCGCATGTTTGTGTCTGTTTAGCGGGGGAAGAGAGGCGAGGAAGGAATCCATTTGGATGGGATCAGCATATTGATTGTGGATACAGGTTCTGGAGCACCGGACTGCCTCCACAGCACTCTGATCAACATGGAAATCCCTCCAACATCCCATGCATACCAATGACCTCCCCCTCACTGTGCTCAGCTCTACCAGTGGGCTCCAGGAGATTGATGGACAACACTGTGGATACAGCAGATGACTCTGCAAATAATTTGTTTAACGCTTTGTTAAACCCTTTAGCTTTGATGTTGTTGATGGTTGTTGTTGGGTGGGCATTTGAGCAGAGATGTAATGTCGAGGGTCCACACTCATTTACACAGAGATGTAATGTCGAGGGTCCCCACTCATTTACACAGAGGTGTAATGTCAAGGGTCCACACTCATTTAAACAGAGATGTAATGTCGAGGGTCCACACTCATTTACACAGAGGTGTAATGTCGAGGGCCCACACTCATTTACACAGAGATGTAATGTCGAGGGTCCACACTCATTTTCACAGAGGTGTAATGTCGAGGGCCCACACTCATTTACACAGAGATGTAATGTCGAGGGTCCACACTCATTTACACAGAGATGTAATGTCGAGGGTCCACACTCATTTACACAGAGATGTAATGTCGAGGGTCCACACTCATTTACACAGAGGTGTAACGTCTGATAAAGTCATCTGATCATTTTGCTCATGTCAGAATCTGTGAGGTCATCCATTTCTTGCATAATTTATCTTCTGCCCACTTTAATATTTTAGCTGGCTTCAATTATTTCATTGCTAGGCAATTAAGAATGCTCTGACTGGTATGGGCTGCCTCCCAAATGGAACCCTTTTCCGTATATAGTGCACTTATTTTGACACAGCCAATGGGCTCTAAACAAAAGTAGTGCACTATGTAGGGAATAGGGTGTCGTTTGGGATGCCGACATGGCAAGGTGAGCTACGAATATAAAAACTGCTCCAGTTCATGATTTCCTGTTGATGCCCCAGAGATTAAATTTTCAAATGAGGAATGTCAATATATGTCCCAGACGATTAGTGAAAAAGTGAGAATTGACGCTTGCTGTTCACCGTAGTGATGTTGGTACACAGGGCTGTAGCCTTGAAGATTCTTACTGTGTATGTGACAGATGGAGTCACAGATGTAGAATGTGTGTGTGTCTGTACGCTCACTTGTTCTCACATGCTAGTGTGTGTGTGCGCGTGAATGATCACCTCTACATACCCCCAACTGCATGGCTGGTTATATCCCTTCACACCCCCCCACCCCAACACACACACACACACACACAACCTAGTCCACCGGCTTCTCTTGTCTCTGCACATTTTTACATTAGCATTTTTAATCCACATCCACATGGCACCAGCTGCATCTGCAAACACAAATTCTCTGAACGGGTATCTTTTCAATCTTTTTTTCTCCACAGAGAGTTACATGCATCCAATCTGTTGTTTGTGTTGATAACTTCACTGCTGTTCCCAATTAGGCAGTGTTAGCTTGTGGCTAATGAATTAGCATTTCAACACCAAACAGGATCTTTCAGTTGTAATTGTTCGGGGTCCGCAGGATCCTCAGTTGCCTCAGATTGAGATCTGCAGCGTTTAACGGCGATAAATAATTGAGCTGGTGTGAACTGGGTTGTTTACATAGTCCCCAGACACCACAATTAATTGTTTTCCTTCTGTTTGTGTTTGGAATAACCTTCCAAACCTGCAGTATATTCAGCAGGAAATGCTGCTGGAGACAGAAATAGAATGAATAGTGCTGACATGATTCCCTATCTATTCCACACCATACATTTCTATTCTATATAAATGTTCTGTAATGTAATAGACCCCCGATTCATTTGCGTTTCATTTGGCAAGCAGGAAGCACTAAACTACAAAGGGGCCAAAACTGTCTGTATAGTGGTCATACTGCAGTCAGCAGCAAGGTCAAGCCCATTGCTGCTCTCCATAGGTGTGTGATACAGGGCCATTATTCCTGAGGTAGGGAACAAAGGGTACAGAGTCACATATTCCCTCTCAAATGTCCATGATTTAGTGGTTGTCCTCAGGCAGGCTAGTAATCATTTGAACAGATGGCTGCTGCTGGTCTCGCTACCTTTCCAGAGCCTGCTAGAGTACGACAACACCGCACTCCATCCAGCCACCAAGCCTCCATTTGCCACCACAGCTGCCACAGCCGGGCGTTCAACGGCAATAAGAGGCTCTTTGTACGGCAGTTTGTATCCAAGCTGCTCTGACACCGATATAATTCTCTTTCAGGGGTGGAAGTGGCTGCTTTTATGAGCAACTGGTTGCGGATGTCAGTTTTATGGTTCCAGTGTATAGGGTGGCGCGTCTTATGAAATCTTGCCGGTGCCGGCCTGAAAACCGGAAGGTTTGGCGTTAAGCTGGAAAGCGATCCATCAGATTCACTGAGCGATGTACAATAGGTCCCCCCTTCGCTGAGCGCAGAGGTCATACTGTAGCCCTGGGGGGGGGGGGGGGTGTTGTGGGTGTCACAGCGATGGTGATCCTGTGTGGACACGAGGGTGCTCTGTCCCCTTTCAGCAACATAGTTTTTCAAATTACTAGTTTGATCTCTTATACCTCTAGGTGCTATAATCGGGCACTATGCCGGTTTTGACGTCAGACTCTGGCATTTGTGACCCCAAGGACTGTGTGAGTTCAACACTACTGGATAATAACACCGCACGCCCTCAATAGGCCCTTGTTGAAAATGGCCTCGAGGTACCGAGAGCTTAGCAATCTACAGAACAGATTTAAGGCCTCTGTTGGCATATAAACAAGATAACGTGTGCTACAGACGTGATCTACAGTAATTGTTAACAAGTCTAAGATTCACTTTTTTCCTGCATAGGGAACAAATGCTATATTAATAACTGAAAAGGAACATAATTAACTAATACTTCACTTGAAAGTCACTAGTTTTTTCCCTTCTTTTTGTTTCGCCCTTTGGATATCACAGATCTGTTTGATAATCTGAGCCAAAGTCGTGTGTTTTCTTGGATAAATGGCAATAATCATAAGCACATCATGGGTAAGACTATTCAGCCCCTGGTGATAATTAAACAGAGCCAATGAAATACAGTTTGGCTCAGTCAGAGACACTACAGTATTTTGGAAAATATGACCCAATGAATTGACATTTTCTTACCACACTTGGTGAACAGAGCAGCCAATCACAGCAGAAATACGGTAACTCAATGATGAACCGAAATATTACAATAAACACATTTTTGTCCTCACATTTTGTGATTTATGATATGCAACTTCTCTTTGCTCATGCAGAGCAAGTAGACTGACTGAATCCCATGATGCTGGAGGAGTGTTGAGTGCCTTTATATAACAGAATGGGGGCCCGTGTACAGTATATGCAGTGCTCTTGATTCACTGTAATTGACTATAATTTCAGTGATCTCCATGCATCAGTATCTCAGACATCATTATTTATTTACAATATAGAAGAAATACATTGGAAATCTTTGTATTGTCTAGTCATTTGCTATGAGGATAATGATGATAATTATAATAGTCATTTGTACAGTTATTTTCACACATTTCAACCCGCTTCACAACAAAAAATGTAGAACAGACAGACCAGAGGTGAAGATATTATATAGTGAAAATGAAATCAATTAAAATGGACTAGATTACCAGCCATTCATATCTCTGTACTGTCTTTGTCGAACTCTGTGCCAATTAATATGCTCGGCTCTTTCTACAGATTGAAAGTCGGTTCATCGGCCCCTTTCCCCAGACATCCCGCCACTCTCGGTTTAATTATAACCTCTTTTGATGTCCGCACAATAAAGTTGGGCAAAGCCTAGATCTCATTCATGCCTCTCTCAGGGGGAAAGATGATCTTCTTTATTCCCTTCTCCTGATGCTCTGACATCCCTTTCAATTTGCATTTCTGCTGGGGATGGGAGGCGCGTTGCAGAGAGGTGTTACACTGGGGCTGTTCCCCGGACCCACAGTCCCTTTATGCAGGTGACGGCAGTTCCTTCACGGACCCCTGATCTCACCCACCCTCTGTTCACCGCCAGGCTTCCATACACGTGTCGCCTGCATCGGCGCGTGAAATTGTGAAATTTCTAATGACTTTTTTTATTTTGTATAATGGTTTCCCCTGGAAGAGAGATTATAGCCGGAGCGTGTTTGATTGAGAGCTGGGGGAAAGGGAAGTGCAAAGAGCTGTGGCGGCCATTTTTCAATTTCCAAAACCCACACGTCCAAATTCGCTGAGCAAAGACTGTAAATCATGTTGGATATCCAGCAATACCTCTCCTGCGCTACCTAGTGTAGCAGGTCTTTGGGGATGGCTATGTTGACTTCCAACTAGAGAAGCTAGAGATTTTCATCAGTACAGTAATGTGAACCGTTAAAATAATTGTTTGGGATACTGGTTCATGCAGCACTTGTGAATTCACCGTCCCTATGAGAAGAATTCTAACCTATTGAGCCTTAGTATTCAGTATAAGCAGTGCCGTTTTAGTCTGGAACAACCCTTGCTCTGCAAATACAACATGTTGATGAAAGCAAAGACAGACAGGCATGCAACCTAGCACAGTATATTCATGCAACCTAGCACAGTATATTCATGCAACCTAGCACAGTATATTCATTGTATACAGAAAGCTATATAGTGCCTTCAAAAAGGGACTTGTTCTACATTTTGGTACGGTACAGCCTTATTCTGAAATGGATTTATTTTTAAAGTCCTCAGCAATCTACACACAATATCCCATAATTACAAATCGAAAACAGGTTTTTAGAAAAGTTTGCAAATGTATTAAAGATAAAGAACAGTAATACCTTATTGACATAACTATTCAGACCCTTTGCTATGAGTCTCGAAATTGAGCTCAGGTTCATCCTGTTTCCATTGATCATCCTTGAGATGTTTCTACAACTTGATTGGAGTCCACCTGTGGTGAATTAAGTTGATTGGACATGATTTGGAAAGGCACATAAATCAAATCAAATTTTATTTGTCACATGGTTAGCAGATGTTAATGCGAGTGTAGCGAAATGTTTGTGCTTCTAGTTCCGACCACTCAGTAATATCTAACAAGTAATCTAACAATTTCACAACAACGACCTTATACACACAAGTGCAAAGGAATTAATAAGAATATATACATAAAAATATATATGGATGAGTGATGGCCGAATGGCATAGGCAAGATACAGTAGATGGTATAGAGTACAGTGTATACATATGAGATGAGTAATGTAGGGTATGTAAACATTATATAAAGTGGCATAGTTTAAAGTGACTAGTGATACATTTATTACATACATTTTTCCATTATTAAAGTGGCTGGAGTTGAGTCAGTGTGTTGGCAGCAGCCACTCAATGTTAGTGGTGGCTGTTTAACAGTCTGATGGCCTTGAGATAGAAGCGGTTTTTCAGTGTCTCGGTCCCAGCTTTGATGCACCTGTACTGACCTCGCCTTCTGGATGATAGCGGGGTGAACAGGCAGTGGCTCGGGTGGTTACTGTCCTTGATGATCTTTTTGGCCTTCCTGTGACATCGGGTGGTGTAGGTGTCCTGGAGAGCAGGTAGTTTGCCCCCGATGATGCGTTGTGCAGACCTCACTACCCTCAGGAGAGCCTTACGGTTGTGGGCGGAGCAGTTGCCTTACCAGGTGGTGATACAGCCCAACAGGATGCTCTCGATTGTGCATCTGTAAAAGTTTGTGAGTGATTTTGGTGACAAGCTGAATTTCTTCAGCCTCCTGAGGTTGAAGAGGCGCTGTTTGAGTCTGCCGATAAGAATACGGTGATTGACAGAGTCGAAAGCCTTGGCCAGGTTGATGAAGACAGCTGCACAGTACTGTCTTTTATCGATGGCGGTTATGATATCGTTTAGTACCTTGAGCGTGGCTGAGGTGCACCTGTGACCAGCTCGGAAACCGGATTGCACAGCAGAGAAGGTACGGTGGGATTCGAAATGGTCAGTGATCTGTTTGTTAACATGGCTTTTTTTTGTGTGTGTGTAGACTAAGAGGCATGGAGAGGCTGTCTTTAGTTATTAGCATGCCAGAGAGCCTGAGGAGGGCTGAAACTGTGGACATGGTATTTAAAAGAGATCTTAAAACACACCTTTTTTTAACTTAGCTTTTCCCTCAAGTTCTTTTTAGTCTTTCAGTTTTTATTGTTATTCTTTCGTTTTTTATCCTCTTATGCTTGTTGTGTAGTAAATATTTAGTTTTATTTTCATTGTTTTTATTTTTTTAAATCCTGTGAAGTGCTTTGCATTGCATCCATGTCTGAAATGTACTACATACATAAAGATTGATTTGATTTGTGTGTGTGGGGCGGGGGGGCTTGTGTGTGTGTGTATCCGTACATGTGTGTGTGTGTGTGTGTGCATGCGTGTGTGTACGTGTTTGGGCTTCTTTGTTCTCAATGTCTCCATGTTGCTGTGTTGGACATGGCATAGTGTGGCCTTGCCTCAGGCTATGTCAGTCACAGAGATGTATTCAAAGACGAGTCTATCTCCATATGCATAATAATTAGAATACTGACTGCCAGTTGACAGAGAGTTAGACCATCTGGTCAATGTCTGTACGACTTCATACAACCCCTACTGCCTCTGCTAGCGTACTAAATGTCACCCTATTCCCTATATAGTCCACTACTTTTGACCAAAGCCCTATAGGCCCTGGTCAAAAGTAGTGCATCACATAAGGAATAGACTGGCATTTTGGACTCCGCTTGCATGTATCTGATGTTATAGTCAACTGTGCAGAGAGCTCCATGAAGGCTTTTTATAGACAGTCACCCCAACTTTCCAGACTACAGTATATAGTATTCAGTTCTAGGCCTGGTAACTGATGCCCATTCTGTGTTTATAGAAAAGAGGACTTGGTAACAAAGCGATTCATTGTCCTAGCTATACACATTGGAGTTATAATTAGAATTCATTAGACTTCATGTGATTGTGAAGTCCATGTTTTGTGTTCCAGACCACCAATGCCTAGCCTGGTCCCAGATACGTTTGTGCTATCATGTCATGCCAAACATTCCTGCCATTTGGCAAACATTCTGTCATTAATGAGCTTGAGGAGAATAGAGGACTTTCGGCATGAGTGGCATGATGGCACAAACAGACTGGTACCCAGGCTAACCAATGGCTAGCAGACTAGATGGAAAGAGAAACCAGTTTTTACATGAAAGGATTTCCAAAACAACACCCGCAGGGGGATCGAGATGCAATTACAGAGGTGACACATAGTGAGTGACACAACCCTCCCGTGTCTCCACTGGCTGACCTCATCAGGGATGCACTTCAAATTTGTGCCAGCGAGCGCCATCTAACCGCTATGCTGCCGTGTCTGCCTCATGTGCGTGGTCAAGTAATGGTAAAAGCAGGAGTGTTTTCTCCTAAAATATTTGATCGTCTGAAAATGGCCTCAAGTAGCACCATTAGCCGGTGCCAGACAGGGCACATTATGATATCTTTGTAGGGTTTTGAGTTAAATACTTCTCAAATTAAGCCAGACCTCCCTGCCCTAGCAGTCTTAACATTCTCTGCCTAATATTATACTTTGCCATAAAGCCTGACTTTAAGCCCATCTCCATAAAGCCTGACTTTAAGCCCATCTCTATAAAGCCTGACTTTAAGCCCATCTCCATAACGCCTGACTTTAAGCCCACCTCCATAACGCCTGACTTTAAGCTCATTTCCATAAAGCCTGATTTTAAGCTCATCTCCATAAAGCCTGACTTTAAGCTGATCTCCATAAAGCCTGACTTTAAGCCCATCTCCGTAACGCCTGACTTTAAGCCCATCTCCATAATGCCTGACTTTAAGCTCATCTTCATAAAGCCTGACTTTAAGCCCATCTCCATAACGCCTGACTTTAAGCTCATCTCCATAAAGCCTGACTTTAAGCTGATCTCCATAAAGCCTGACTTGGAGCCCATATTCATAAAGCCTGACTTTAAGCTTATCTCCATAAAGCCTGACTTTAAGCCCATCTCCGTAACGCCTGACTTTAAGCCCATCTCCATAATGCCTGACTTTAAGCTCATCTTCATAAAGCCTGACTTTAAGCCCATCTCTATAAAGCCTGACTTTAAGCCCATCTCCATAACGCCTGACTTTAAGCTCATCTCCATAAAGCCTGACTTTAAGCTGATCTCCATAAAGCCTGACTTGGAGCCCATATTCATAAAGCCTGACTTTAAGCTCATCTCCATAAAGCCTGACTTTAAGCTGATCTCCATAAAGCCTGACTTGGAGCCCATATTCATAAAGCCTGACTTTAAGCTTATCTCCATAAAGCCTGACTTTAAGCCCATCTCCGTAACGCCTGACTTTAAGCCCATCTCCATAATGCCTGACTTTAAGCTCATCTTCATAAAGCCTGACTTTAAGCCCATCTCTATAAAGCCTGACTTTAAGCCCATCTCCATAACGCCTGACTTTAAGCTCATCTCCATAAAGCCTGACTTTAAGCTGATCTCCATAAAGCCTGACTTGGAGCCCATATTCATAAAGCCTGACTTTAAGCTCATCTCCATAAAGCCTGACTTTAAGCTTATCTCCATAAAGCCTGACTTGGAGCCCATATTCATAAAGCCTGACTTTAAGCTGATCTCCATAAAGCCTGACTTTAAGCTCATCTCCATAAAGCCTGACTTTAAGCTTATCTCCATAAAGACGGACTTGGAGCCCATATTCATAAAGCCTGACTTTAAGCTCATCTCCATAAAGCCTGACTTTAAGCTCATCTCCATAAAGCCTGACTTTAAGCTTATCTCCATAAAGACGGACTTGGAGCCCATATTCATAAAGCCTGACTTTAAGCCCATTTTACATATTCACATTGAGTGTCAGTGACGGTAGCTAAGTACTCCTACTTTCCCTAGAACATTCCCTGCTGGAAATCCCACACTAAGAATAACTTCCAAAATGAACGACCATTACCAGAGGGTCTTGTCTAATTAACTCCTGCCAAATAAAGGGTTTTAATAAGACTTCAATTTCACTGAATTGTGATTCATTACGCCACACCAAACATTTAATCGCAAAGACATAAAAACATGTATTTTTTGACAGATGGCAACTCAGAGGCAACTAAAGTTGGAAACTCAAGGAGTCATTTTAACAGTGTGCAATGGGTGTTGGCAACTCAAGGAGTCATTTTAACAGTGTGCAGTGGGCGTTGGATGTGATTATCCCCCCAAAGCTATAGTATCTAATTGGCTGGGGCTGCTGGCTGGCACAAAGGCACCTGGCAGTGGATAAAACACATCAAACGGACACTGCTACTGTTTATATTGCCAAGAAGCTGCTCCTCAAATGGCCTCTCCTCTCCCTGCTGTAAACTCCAAGGCTCAGTAATTGACATTGTGCTGCTTGTGAAGTGAGGCAGGCTGCCATTGGAATGAGGATGATATTAAGCTCCCGTTCACGTTTATGTCAGAAAGGTGTGGTGGAGGTGACATACTGTGAAGTTGCTGTGTGAAGTCTCATATTTTGAGTCCAAGTCTGTCCAATTCTGCTCCATTAGTCTCATTCTAGTGTTTGATTATGAGATAAATAATGGATTGCATTTAGATAGCATTTCTTACTAGAAGATACCATCGCAGCTGTGTGTGTGCTTACATACGTGCATGTATATGAATTTGAGGGCTTGTACTCCAGCAAGAATCCGAAAACAAGCTTAGGATAACTCTCTGGTCTGGTCTCCTTCCCTCTGGCCACTTGTTTGTGAAAGGAGTCATTGAGCCCCACATGCACACCAGCCAAACATTGGCCCTCCAATAACATCCATTACGCTGCTGTGATGTCAAACACAGTGGGTACGTCCCAAACGGCACCCTAGTCCCTATATAGTGCACTACTCTTGACTTCGAGCCCTATGAGCCCTGGTCAAAAGTAGGGAATAGGGAATAGGGTGCCAGTATGGAACACATTCAGAGTGGACAGCCCTGTCTCCCTGTAGCACTCCAGTGTAAAATGCAACCTGCCACACAAGACAAATGGCCCCCTGTAGACTCCTAATGAACCCTAGCGTTGAGGAAGTTGCTGTGGCGACGAGTCAGTGTAGAATAAGACATGTCTCTCTGTCATGGAGACTGGAGTTTTCCTTATTTCAAAAAATCACCTACAGAAAGAAAAAACATAAAGGGGCAATTTGGCATTCGGAAAACAACAAAACAGTCACCCCACCACTTGTTTTGGGAAAGAGCTGAGGGAGGGGAATTGGGATTAGGCTACTTGTCTAATCTTAACCAATCACATTTCTAGCCTAAACGTAACCAATCACATATGTTTCTGCCCTCGAGGCAGAGCTCGGAACAAGATGGAAGAAAAACTCCAATCTGCATGAAGTAGTAGGAGCTTGTTTTCTTTCTCTCTGGTGCTTGAGGTTTTTCTTTCTTTAGATGTTTGAGTAGATCGTGTTGAGTTGTAACTACGATGTGCAGTGTCTGCTCAGCAACAATATTTTTCATTCATTCCTTTTGAAACACCAAAGTCTTGCTCCTCTAAAGGAATGGGCTGTCTCCCCACAGGCAACATGAAGTGTTGGGGAATCAGATATTCTCTTTACACGAAGGCTATGGCGTTAATAGTTTATAGCTTTATTGCTCAGTGTGCTGTATATTACAGCATCTGTCTGTTCTCTCATCAACTTTTGATTAAGGCTGACACACACACACACACACACACACACACACACACACACACACACACACACACACACACACACACACACTCCACTGAGACACCAGTATGGCCACAACCCTTTCTTTAGATCAGTAGAGCATGTGCAATACATGTCATGAGGATGCAGTGATTTCAAAAGACACATCAATCACAGAGTATCATCATTGCTCAAGAGAACCCTGGTTTGGCCTCAGAATACAATGTGTCCATTGTACCAGGAGACTACTAACACACAACGTAAACAGTTCTAGCATTCATTCAAATAAGCTCTGTGACACTGTCACGATCGTCGTATGAAGCGGACCAAAGCGCAGCGTGGTATGTGTTCAGGATGATTTTTTAATAAAAGAAAGCACTGAACACTGAATATAAACTATACAAAACAATAAACGAAATAACGACCGTGAAGCTATAATGAGAACTGTGCTGACACAAGCAACTAACATAGACAATCACCCATAAACAAACAGTGAAACCCAGGCTACTTAAGTATGATTCTCAATCAGAGACAACTAATGACACCTGCCTCTGATTGAGAAACATACTAGGCGGAAACATAGAAATCCCAAAATCATAGAAAAACAAACATAGACTGCCCACCCCAACTCACGCCCTGACCATACTAAATAACGACAAAACAAAGGAAATAAAGGTCAGAACGTGACAGACACTGGCAAATTGGAAATACAGTACCAGTCAAAAGTCTGGACACACCTACTCATTAAAGTGTTTTTCTTTATGTTTACTATAGAATAATAGTGAAGACATCAAAACTATGAAATAACACATATGGAATCATGTAGTAACCAAACAAGTGTTATATTTGAGATTCTTCAAAATAGCCACCCTTTGCCTTGATGACAGCTTTGCACACTCTTGGCATTCTCTCAACCAGCTTTTCCAACTGTCTTGAAGGAGTTCCCACATATGCTGAGCACTTGTTGGCTGCTTTTCCTTCACTCTGCGGTCCAACTCATCACAAACCATCTCGATTGGGTTGAGGTCGGGTGATTGTGAAGGCCAGGTCATCTGATGCAGATCTCCATCACTGTCCTTCTTGGTCAAATAGCCCTTACACAACCTGGAGGTGTGTTGGGTCATTGTCCTGTTAAAAGCCGTTATGATGACATCCCAAATGGGTTTGATGGATCGCGGGAAAAGAGCAGGAATAGGCTTTTGTAGGCTACAGTCCAAGCGATGTCTTTCAATGGTGCGACTGCTGTCGGCATTAAAGATTATCCAACTTGAATAAACATTTGGAGGTAAGGATGACAGCAGTGGTGTAGTCTACGGTGATACGGATATCACTCATTATTTGTATCTATATAGCGCATTGATGTGAATTACACTGCTGATATCTCATTTAGCTATTTGCACCATACGGATTGTGGTTGTTGTGGACGGCTGAGTGTGTATTTGAACCCAATAATGGTTGAATTCAAGATGTTTAAGCTGACTATCAATCATTTGTGAACAGCCATTGTTTTTGAAACCAGTGGACAGCCAGTCAAAAATGCCCTCTTGCAACAGCTGCATAGTGCGGATCCCAGTCAAGGGGAAAGTCATCTAAAGTAACGGAATGTAATCAGATTACGTTACTGAGTTTGGGTTATGCAAAAGTTACATTACTGATTACAATTTTGGACAGGTAACTAGTAACTGAGACGGATTACATTTAGAAAGTAACCTACCCAACCCTGCCCCCACACCATCACACCCCCTCCTCCATGCTTCACGGTGGGAACCACACATGCAGAGATCATTCGTTCACCTACTCTGCATCTCACAAAGACACACAGCAGTTGGAACCAAAAATCTCAAATTTGGACTCATCAGACCAAATTACAGATTTCCACCAGTTTAATGTCGATTGCTCATGTTTCTTGGCCGAAGCAAGTCTCTTCTTATTATTGGTGTCTTTTAGTAGTGGTTTCTTTGCAGCAATTTGACCATGAAGGCCTGATTCACGCAGTCTCCGCTGAACAGTTGATGTTGAGATGTGTCTGTTACTTGAACTATGTGAAGCATTTATTTGGGCTGCAATTTCTGAGGCTGGTAACTGTAATGAAATTATCCTCTGCAGCTTAGGTAACTCTAATGAACTTATCCTCTGCAGCAGAGGTAACTAATGAACTTATCCTCTGCAGCAGAGGTAACTCTAATGAACTTATCCTCTGCAGCAGAGGTAACTCTAATGAACTTATCCTCTGCAGCAGAGGTAACTCTAATGAACTTATCCTCTGCAGCAGAGGTAACGCTAATGAACTTATCCTCTGCAGCAGAAGTAACTGTAATGAACTTATCCTCTGCAGCAGAGGTAACTGTAATGAACTTATCCTCTGCAGCAGAGGTACCTCTGTGTCTGTTCCTTTTCTCTGGTGGTCGTCATGAGAGACAGTTTCATCATAGCGCCTGATGGTTTTTGCATCTGCACTTGAATAAACTTTTAAAATTTTCTGACCTTCATGTCTTAAAGTAATGATGGTCTGTCGTTTCTGTTTGCTTATTTAGGGTGGCAGGTAGCCTAGTGGTTAAAACATTGGGCCAGTAACCGAAAGGTTGCTGGATTGAATCCCCGAGCTGACAAGGTAAAAATCTGTTGTTCTGCCACTGAATAAGGCAGTAAACCTACCGTTCCCCAGTAGGCCATCATTGTAAATAAGAATTTGTTCTTAACTGACTTGCCTAGTTAAATTAAAATATATATATCATTTGAGCAGTTCTTGAAATCATATGGACTTGGTCTTTTAGCTGTCATCAAGGCAAAGGGTGGCTACTTTAACCTCTAGTGACTCCCCATCCCGCATGAAGGAGCGTAATCATCGACTGACACTAATTAGCATAACGCAACGGACATAAATATTCCTAGAAAATATTCATATTCATGAAAATCACAATCACAAATCACAAATATATTGAGACACAGCTTAGCCTTTTGTTAATCACCCTGTCATCTCAGATTTTCAAAATATGATTTACAGCCAAAGCTAGACAAACATTTGAGTAAGTTTATCGATAGCCTAGCATAGCATTTTGTCCAGCTAGCAGCAGGTAACTTGGTCACAGAAATCAGAAAAGCAATCAAATTAAATTGTTTACCTATGATGAGCTTCGGATGTTTTCACTCACGAGACTCCCAGTTAGATAGCCAATGTTCCTTTTTTCCAAAAATATTATTTTTGTAGGCGAAATAGCTCCGTTTGTTCTTCACGTTTGGCTGAGAAATCGCCCGGAAATTGCAGTCACGAAAACGGCAAAAAATATTCCAAATTAGCTCCATAATATCGACAGAAACATGGCAAACATTGTTTATAATCAATCCTCAAGGTGTTTTTCAAATATCTATTCGATGATAATATATCCACCGGGACAATTGGTTTTTCAGTAGGACCGATTGGAATAATGGCTACCTCTGTATTTTACGCGAGAATCACTCTGGGAGCATCAGGTGACAAGTTGTGCAATGTAGCCGCTTACGGGTATTCTTCAACATAAATGCATAAAACTACGTAAAAATGCTGTAGACACCTTGGGGAATACGGAGAAAAAGTAATCTGGTTGATAGCCCATTCACTGCTCAATAGGGACGCATTGGAACGCAGCGCTTTCAAAACATGAGGCACTTCCGGATTGGATTTTTCTCAGGCTTTCGCCTGCAATATCCGTTCTGTTATACTCACAGACAATATTTTTACAGTTTTGGAAACTTTAGAGTGTTTTCTATCTTAAGCTGTCAATTATATGCATATTCTAGCATCTTGTCCTGACAAAATATCCCGTTTACTACTACTTTTTCCAAAAATGAAAATACTGCCCCCTAGTCAAAAGAATCTCAAATATAAGATATATTTTGATTTGTTTAACACTGTTTTGGTTACTACATGATTCCATATGTGTTATTTAATAGTTTTGATGTTGTCACTATTATTCTACAATGTAGAAAATAGTAAAAATAAAAACCCTTGAATGAGTAGGTGTGTCCAAACGTTTGACTGGTTCTGTATGTCCACTGCGTCGAGCATGATCCTAACAATAATCCCCACTTTGTAGTTCTGACCATTTGTTTTCAACCTACTGGTGGGAGTGGGAGTGGGAGTGTGTGTGTGTGTGTGTGTGTGTGTGTGTGTGTGTGTGTGTGTGTGTGTGTGTGTGTGTGTGTGTGTGTGTGTGTGTGTGTGTGTGTGTGTGTGTGTGTGTGTGTGTGTGTGTGTGTGTGTGAGATAGGGTTTGTGTGTGTTACATACTGTACCCTCATTCAACCTTTCAAATGTAGCTATGACAACAGGGACACATGATATGGAGCTGCTAGTGTGCAAATATGTGTGATATTCTAGTGTGTGTGTGTGTGTGTGTGTGTGTAAATGTGCGTGTGTGTGTTTTGATTCTGTTCAAATATATTCGGAGTGTGTGTACAAGTCTTTAGTCGCCAGATGATGACTCAACTGCTAGAGAAACCACTGGACCATTCATCTGCAGCTGGCTGCATTCATCACAGCCCTTCATGATCAGTGAGGATTACCACTCACTCTACTGGCAGAAGTCCTCTGTGTGTGTGTGTGTGCAGGCGCGTGTCCATTCTCCCATTCTGTGTCCTAGAAGGGAAGTGTAATCTCTCTTGGGGAAAGTGGATGGTGTCAGCACCATGCTCGGCTGTGCCTGTAACATAGTATTTATAGAGGATGAGGAACCAACACTCCTGCTGTACCTAATGGCTATATCCTATGGTGCCACACAGTAAGGTGCCACACCAAATGGCACCCTACTCTCTATATAGTGCACTACCTTTGACCAGGGCCCTATGGGCTCAAGGGCATGGTCATAAATTGTGCACTTTCTAGGGAATAGGGGCCATTTGGGAGGCAGCCCAGGAAGCAAGTGCTCCAATGGTAGGGGGGGGTGTGAGATTCCCTGTGCCCCAGTGACTCAGATGCTGTTACTATAATTCTTGGGACCGAGGAAGAGAAAGTTGCAAAATAGCAGGGTACAGTTCAGACTTGTGGGTCTCTCTTCCTCCTTTGGCATGCGTTAGGTCAGTGTCTAAAATAAGTTCTGGACGTCAAAGTCTGCCAGAGACAGCAAGCAGGCCAAGGCAACTCGGTGGCTGTTTTCAGCTTGATCAAATGAAGTTGATCTGCCCATGAGAACGAACCTGGGTTGACTATGTAATAGAATATGAACTGTTATTGTTGTGGTCAAATTTTCATGGAATCGGAAATGTCTCCACTCTTTGTGCAACATGAGCCAATGCTAAGGATATAGGAGGACAGTCTTAGACTTGGGACAAAACAAATATAACATACTTTCAAATACTTGAGGTGTGCTTGATTTACTTTGCCCAGTACAATAGACCCAATGGAGCCTCTAAAACAGTGCAAAGCTATATCGAGCACGTCCATTTGACTGATGTAGTTGAAGCATGCATGTCTGTTGTACAGCTACAACTGTTATTGTTGTGGTCAGATGTTTATGCCAGTGGATATGGCTCTAATCCATGCCAATGCTGAAGAGATATAATGAATTGTCAGGAGATGGGATGTATGGACAGACACATCAACTGACAATGTCCTAATATGGATGCCGTACCCACCAGAACAGGTCCGGGTGTTGTTATTCTCCTGTAATTATGGCTGCATACAGTTTACTTTAGGCACTATTCTTTGTGTTCGGTTATAGAGCTGCATTGATTGCAAAGTCTGCTCCCTCAGGACATTTGATTCTGCTGCCCTTCAGAATATACCGTAGAAGGTTCCTTCGAGTTCAAAGAGGCCCTCTGTGCCATGCCAAATTACACACTATTATTTCCTCAAAGAGAATTCAGAAACAGATCCCACATCTTATTAACGTGGTAGAGTTATCTATGTTATATGGAGCTTTCACTTTTCCGTCTAATTTAGCTGTGAAGTGTCTTGGTCGATTCCCTCTAATTGTGGCTTTAGGTTTTTTTCTAATACCCTGGGCAGTAAAAAATATACTTGGTTATGATGTTATTATTTGATGTTAGGAGACAGATTTTTCACATGAGCAATGGAGATATTGACGATAAAAGAGTTTCACTGCTGGCACATAGAAGAGATGTTTTTAAGAATGTACAAGTCACATTGGAATATATATATACAGTGCCTTGCGAAAGTATTCGGCCCCCTTGAACTTTGCGACCTTTTGCCACATTTCAGGCTTCAAACATAAATATATAAAACTGTATTTTTTTGTGAAGAATCAACAACAAGTGGGACACAATCATGAAGTGGAACGACATTTATTGGATATTTCAAACTTTTTTAACAAATCAAAAACTGAAAAATTGGGCGTGCAAAATTATTCAGCCCCTTTACTTTCAGTGCAGCAAACTCTCTCCAGAAGTTCAGTGAGGATCTCTGAATGATCCAATGTTGGCCTAAATGACTAATGATGATAAATACAATCCACCTGTGTGTAATCAAGTCTCCGTATAAATGCACCTGCACTGTGATAGTCTCAGAGGTCCGTCAAAAGCGCAGAGAGCATCATGAAGAACAAGGAACACACCAGGCAGGTCCGAGATACTGTTGTGAAGAAGTTTAAAGCCGGATTTGGATACAAAAAGATTTCCCAAGCTTTAAACATCCCAAGGAGCACTGTGCAAGCGATAATATTGAAATGGAAGGAGTATCACCACTGCAAATCTACCAAGACCTGGCCGTCCCTCTAAACTTTCAGCTCATACAAGGATAAGACTGATCAGAGATGCAGCCAAGAGGCCCATGATCACTCTGGATGAACTGCAGAGATCTACAGCTGAGGTGGGAGACTCTGTCCATAGGACAACAATCAGTCGTATATTGCACAAATCTGGCCTTTATGGAAGAGTGGCAAGAAGAAAGCCATTTCTTAAAGATATCCATAAAAAGTGTCGTTTAAAGTTTGCCACAAGCCACCTGGGAGACACACCAAACATGTGGAAGAAGGTGCTCTGGTCAGATGAAACCAAAATTGAACTTTTTGGCAACAATGCAAAACGTTATGTTTGGCGTAAAAGCAACACAGCTGAACACACCATCCCCACTGTCAAACATGGTGGTGGCAGCATCATGGTTTGGGCCTGCTTTTCTTCAGCAGGGACAGGGAAGATGGTTAAAATTGATGGGAAGATGGATGGAGCCAAATACAGGACCATTCTGGAAGAAAACCTGATGGAGTCTGCAAAAGACCTGAGACTGGGACGGAGATTGGTCTTCCAACAAGACAATGATCCAAAACATAAAGCAAAATCTACAATGGAATGGTTCAAAAATAAACATATCCAGGTGTTAGAATGGCCAAGTCAAAGTCCAGACCTGAATCCAATCGAGAATCTGTGGAAAGAACTGAAAACTGCTGTTCACAAATGCTCTCCATCCAACCTCACTGAGCTCGAGCTGTTTTGCAAGGAGGAATGGGAAAAAATGTCAGTCTCTCGATGTGCAAAACTGATAGAGACATACCCCAAGCGACTTACAGCTGTAATCGCAGCAAAAGGTGGCGCTACAAAGTATTAACTTAAGGGGGCTGAATAATTTTGCACGCCCAATTTTTCAGTTTTTGATTTGTTAAAAAAGTTTGAAATATCCAATAAATGTCGTTCCACTTCATGATTGTGTCCCACTTGTTGTTGATTCTTCACAAAAAAATAAAGTTTTATATCTTTATATTTGAAGCCTGAAATGTTGCAAAAGGTCGCAAAGTTCAAGGGGGCCGAATACTTTCGCAAGGCACTGTATATATATTGACCCTTTGCTAGACCACATGCCAGAGACGGACTGGCCATAGAGCAACTCTGGCAAATGTCAGATAGGCTGGTTGAAATTGTTTGTTTGTTTGGCTATTAATAGGGTCCTCAAGAAAAAAATTGTCTGGTGTGGGGACCTCAAGGGGAAAATGGTCTGGTGTGGGGACCTCAAGGGGGAAAATGGTCTGGTGTGGGGACCTCAAGGGAACAAATGGTCTGGTGTGGGGACCTCAAGGGAACAAATGGTCTGGTGTGGGGACCTCAAGGGGAAAATGGTCTGGTGTGGGGACCTCAAGGGAACAAATGGTCTGGTGTGGGGACCTCAAGGGAACAAATGGTCTGGTGTGGGGACCTCAAGGGGAAAATGGTCTGGTGTGGGGACCTCAAGGGGAAAATGGTCTGGTGTGGGGACCTCAAGGGAACAAATGGTCTGGTGTGGGGACCTCAAGGGAACAAATGGTCTGGTGTGGGGACCTCAAGGGAACAAATGGTCTGGTGTGGGGACCTCAAGGGGAAAATGGTCTGGTGTGGGGACCTCAAGGGGAAAATGGTCTGGTGTGGGGACCTCAAGGGAACAAATGGTCTGGTGTGGGGACCTCAAGGGAGCAAATGGTCTGGTGTGGGGACCTCAAGGGGAAAATGGTCATGTGTGGGGACCTCAAGGGAACAAATGGTCTGGTGTGGGGACCTCAAGGGAACAAATGGTCTGGTGTGGGGACCTCAAGGGAACAAATGGTCTGGTGTGGGGACCTCAAGGGAACAAATGGTCTGGTGTTGGGACCTCAAGGGAACAAATGGTCTGGTGTGGGGACCTCCAGGGGAAAATGGTCTGGTGTGGGGACATCAAGGGAACAAATGGTCTGGTGTGGGGACCTCAAGGGAACACATGGTCTGGTGTGGGGACCTCAAGGGAACAAATGGTCTGGTGTGGGGACCTCGAGGGAACAAATGGTCTGGTGTGGGGACCTCAAGGGGAAAATGGTCTGGTGTGGGGACCTCAAGGGAGCAAATGGTCTGGTGTGGGGACCTTAAGGGAACAAATGGTCTGGTGTGGGGACCTCAAGGGAACAAATGGTCTGGTGTGGGGACCTCAAGGGAACAAATGGTCTGGTGTGGGGACCTCAAGGGAACAAATGGTCTGGTGTGGGGACCTCAAGGGAACAAATGGTCTGGTGTGGGGACCTCCAGGGGAAAATGGTCTGGTGTGGGGACCTCAAGGGAACAAATGGTCTGGTGTGGGGACCTCGAGGGAACAAATGGTCTGGTGTGGGGACATCAAGGGAACAAATGGTCTGGTGTGGGGACGTCAAGGGGAAAAGGGTCTGGTGGGTTAGACAGGCCACGGTTGTTTTCTGCTCCCAGTCCACCCCTGGAACATGAGTAATGATTCAACACTTTAAATGGCAGAATGCTTTTAGAATGTAGAGTCACTTGGCAAAACTGTCTCATGGACACATTACAAGAGAAAATAGGCCAAGCCATGTAGAAAATACAGCAGTGCTGCCAGTCTAAACCCATTCTGACCTTAATCTTCCATGTTCAATACTTCTCATCTCTAATAAAAACGAAATTGGATGACTTCACACAGCACTGATTGGCAGGTAATCCTGTTTGAAGGGGGAAATCCGAGTTTAGATACACAGCCCAGATATGGATTTCAGATAGTTTTTTTTTTTTACATGTTATCTAGAGATTTAATTATGGAACAAAAGTGAAAGTGCTTCAGTTGGTGCATCTGGTGCATCTGGTGCTTCTGGTGCTGCTGGTGCATCTGGTGCTTCTGGTGCTGCTGGTGCTGCTGGTGCTTCTGGTGCTTCTGGTGCTGCTGGTGCATCTGGTGCTGCTGGTGCTTCTGGTGCTGCTGGTGCTTCTGGTGCTGCTGGTGCTGCTGGTGCTTCTGGTGCTGCTGGTGCTGCTGGTGCTGCTGGTGCTGCTGGTGCTTCTGGTGCATCTGGTGCTGCTGGTGCTGCTGGTGCTGCTGGTGCATCTGGTGCTTCTGGTGCTGCTGGTGCTGCTGGTGCTGCTGGTGCATCTGGTGCTGCTGGTGCTTCTGGTGCTGCTGGTGCTGCTGGTGCTGCTGGTGCATCTGGTGCTTCTGGTGCTGCTGGTGCTTCTGGTGCTGCTGGTGCTGCTGGTGCTTCTGGTGCTTCTAGTGCTGCTGGTGCTTCTGGTGCTTCTGGTGCTTCTGGTACTGCTGGTGCTTCTGGTGCTTCTGGTGCTGCTGGTGCTTCTGGTGCTTCTGGTGCTGCTGGTGCTTCTGGTGCTGCTGGTGCTGCTGGTGCTGCTGGTGCTTCTGGTGCTTCTGGTGCTTCTGGTGCATTGTAGAACTTTTGTGACACTGCATACGGGGAATTTTAGGCCTAGATGGTGAACAACGTCCTGCCTCAATTAATGTGTTGTGTGTTCACTGTGTTCTTGGGCTGAGCTCATAGTAGGCCTTCTTCATTTCTAACAAGCTCCTGAGATGCAGGCATGTCTCGTAATAGAATGGTTGATGATACTGTACATCATCATACCTAATGGATTCTAGAAACATCCTCACTCTTTTGAGACAGCGGTTGATCTCTGCCAGGTATCCATGGTGACGGATTTTATCTTTTAATTGCTGGATTGCCTCCTTACCCGTTTGGTTGAGTTCCAAATGGTACCCTTTTCCCTTGGCATGTATAGTGCTTTACTTTGGACAAGGGTCCATAGGAGTCAAAAGTAGTAGACTACAATATATAGTGAATAGGACGCCATTTAAGATGCACCATTTGGAAACCACTCTCTGATGTAGAATGTAATATGCTAAGGGACCCTATTCATCAACTGAGATTCAAGGATAAATCAAATCCATCATTTCAAAAATGTACTTGACACAACAATGAATGCAGTGTTAAACGCAATTACATAATAACTCATATGTTTGGACTTGGACCTGGTATATAAGAATGCCTTGTAGCGATTGTTTGACAGCTGTGAATGGCACCTAAAGTAGTGTCATTAATCAGGTCCTGTAATTCCTTTAGGTTTAAGTTCTACATAGAGATGCCAACAGACTGTAAAGCAGGGTCATTTTCCTTTCCTTCATCGACTAAACAGATCGCCTGGGCATAGAGTTAGTTGACTGTTAAAACCAGTCATTACTTAGCTCTTTGAATCATCCTCCAGCTAGACTAGAAATGTAAAAGCAATAGACCGATGGTCGGCAGCCTTGTCACGAGGCAAACCAACGTTTTGCTGAGCTACACTACTCATTGACTCAAACCCAATAAGGGTTATTTGTATCAACTTTCTATAGTGCTTGAGGATATGAAATCCTCCCATCTCGCTGCCTTTGCTTTTTAAATGACTACAATCTGAATAGTGGAAGTGCACAAAGATGGCCGGTCTACAGTTTGACGTCATCTAGCACTCTGAACGCTGCCATTATTCTACCACACACCTTCACTCAATGCTTTGTTTGCTAACATCAGCAGTTGAATTTAATCCATGTATCTTAGCTTGGGATTTTGTGCCACAGACAAAAACGATAAGATGCACATTGTACAGATGTAGGATCTGAATTTGATCTATATTGTCACAGCAAAAATAATCCTGCAGCAACAGGATTTGAACGTTTATTCCATAAGGTTGTTTGATCGGTGGTTATGCTATTAGCTGGCCAAAAGTAGGCTACATGAAAGCGCAATACTGTTAATATAACCGTGTGTTAAACAGGTTTTCAGTAAATGTATGTAAATCACGAAGCTCATCTGCATTTCCTGCTCGGCAGAAAACTTCCAGCAACAAAAGAGTGATCAAATTAAGACCCTACACCTGTATGTGCATGATACATTGTACTGTGGCACGTGCATGGGTGCTAAATGCCATTGTGCTCCTCCCATTGTGCAAGACTTAGTATTCTTCAAGGCCAACTAAGCTTTGCCTCTCTTCATTAGGAAATATGGAATTCAGCGGTGCCACAATCCATGCAGTTGCCATGGAAATTGCAACACTCAAAGGTTGCTGAGAAGCCTTTGTTTTATTAAATGTCTAGTAAAAAATGACAAAGAAACAAGTGGGCGTCTGGCAGGAAGGATGCTGGATTGGATTTAGATTTATTCACAGCGCATGTGTCAAGGCATTTAGTAATGAAGACAAATGGCTCCGAGTTGATGTTTGGTTAGAAGTTGTGGTTAAACACATTGGGTATGGTAGCTAGACGGGTAAAACATATTACTACTTTACCCACAAATCAGTGCCCTGTTTTCTATGGACAAAATCAGCTCCATTCGCAAGTTGACTTACATTGGCTGTGGTCAATTATCACTAGAAAATCTGTAGCAGTGCAAGTATGTAATTACAGATCCCAATTACCATGGAGTATTGTTGTTACAACACTGTACTTGAAAATGTAATCACACTGTATGGACAAAGTCATGGAAATTGTTACCTAAAGGACCGTTTCTGAATTAGGCCAGTATGTTCACTGTACATTTGTTTGTGTATGATGTGTATGATGTAATCTATATGATGGATATGATGTCATCTATACTGTATGATGGATATGATGTCATCTATATAATGGATATAATGTCATCTATATGATGGATATGATGTCATCTATATGATGGATATGATGTCATCTATATGATGGATATGATGTCAGATATGATGTCATCTATATGATGGATATAATGTCATCTATATGATGGATATGATGTCATCTATATGATGGATATGATGTCAGATATGATGTCATCTATATGATGGATATGATGTCATCTATATGATGGATATGATGTCAGATATGATGTCCTCTATATGATGGATATGATGTCATCTATATGATGGATATGATGTCATCTATATGATGGATATGATGTCAGATATGATGTCATCTATATGATGGATATGATGTCATCTATATGATGGATATGATGTCAGATATGATGTCCTCTATATGATGGATATGATGTCATCTATATGATGGATATGATGTCATCTATATGATGGATATGATGTCATTAACAGTGCATTCGGAACGTATTCAGACCCTTTCCCTTTTTCCACATTTTGTTAGGTTACAGCCTTATTCTAAAATGGATGAAATCATTTTTCCCCCTCATCAATCTACACACAATACCCCATAATGACAAAGTGAAAAAAATGTTTTTTAGAAATGGTAGCAAATTTATTACAAATAAAAAACAGAAAATCCTTATTTACAAAAGTATTCAGACCCTTTGCTATGAGACTCGAAATTGAGCTCAGGTGCATCCTGTTCACATTGATCATCCTTGAGATGTTTGTACAACTTGGACAATCATCTCTGCAGCACTCCACCAATCAGGCCTTTGTGGTAGAGTGGCCAAAAGGAAGCCACTCCTCAGGAAAAGGCACATGACAGCCCCCTTGGAGTTTGCCATCTAGGGAAAGGTACCAAAACATTTCTGCAGCATTGGAGGTCCCCAAGAACACAGTGGCCTCCATCATTCTTAAATGGAAGAAGTTTGGAACCACCAAGACTCTTCCTAGAGCTGGCCGCATGGCCTAACTATGCAATCGGGGGAGAAGGGCCTTCGTCGGGGAGATGGCCAAGAACCCGATGTTCACTCTGACAGTGCTCCAGATTTCCTCTGTGGAGATGGGAGAACCTTCAAGAAGGACAATAATCTCTGCCGTACTCCACCAATCAGGCCTTTATGGTAGAGTGGCCAGACCGAAGCTACTCCTCAGGAAAAGGCACATGACAGCCCGCTTGGAGCTTGCCAAAAGGCACCTAAAGGACTCTCAGGCCATTAAAAACAAGATTCTCTGGTCTGATGAAACCAAGATTGAACTCTTTGGCCTGAATGACATCATGTCTGGAGGAAACCTGGCATGAACGGTGCTAAGTACAGAGAGATCCTTAATTAAAACCTGTTCCAGAGCACTCAGGATCTCAGACTGGGGCGAAGGTTAACCTTCCAACCGGACAACGACCCTAAGCACACAGCCAAGACAATGCAGGTGTGGCTTCGGGACAAGTCTCTGAATGTCCTTGAGTGGCCCAGCCAGAGCCTGGACTTGAAGCCCAATCGAACATCTCTGGAGAGACCTGAAAATATCTGTGCAGGGATGCTCCCCATCCAACCTGACAGAGCTTGAAAGGATCTGCAGAGAAGAATGGGAATAACTCCCCAAATACAGGTGTGTCAACCTTATAGCGTCATACCCAAGAAGACTTGAGGCTGTAATCCCTGCCAAAGGTGCTAAGTACTGAGTAAAGGGTCTGAATAGTTATCTGATGTGATATTTCCGTTTTTTATTTTGTAATTATGGGGTATTGTGTGTAGATTGATGTGGGGAAAAAATTATTTAATACATTTTAGAAAAAGGCTGTAAAGTAACAAAATGTGGAAAAAGTCAAGGGGTCTGAATACTTTCCGAATACACTGTATAGGATGTGTATGATGTCATCTATGTGTATGATGTCATCGGTGATCAGTGATGTGTATGATGTCATCTATGTAATGTGTATGATGTCATCTATGTGATGTGTATAATGCCTTCTATGTAATTTGTATGATGTCATCTATGTGATGTGTATGATGTCATCTATGTGTATGATGTCATCAGTGATGTGTATGATGTCATCTATGTAATGTGTATGATGTCATCTATGTGATGTGTATGATGCCTTCTGTATAATTTGTATGATGTCATCTATGCAGAGTTTGGGTATGAAGATCAAAACCACTCCTTATGGTGTAGAGTTCCCGACCAACCAATCCAAATCAATATGAATTATTAAACATCCTTTCATTCAAGCACATTTCTAAATATACATGCATGAATCTCTCACATAAATCATGAATGAATCTGATGTGCTCATTGGCGTAATAATAAAAACAATCCTGAGCCAAGAATGGCTGAGAACTGAATCCATGAAACTGTTTACGCCTCAGTCGGAGGATCATGCTAACGGAGAAAAGTTTATGAAAAAGGAGGGCCATATCCGTGGATGTGTCCCAAATGGCACCTTATTCCCTTTATAGAGCACTACCCATAGGACTCTGTTCAAAAGCAGTGCACTATATAGGGAATAGGGTGTCATTTGGGATGCAGTCCCTGTCTCAGAGTCACCCATTAATAAAACATGCAAGGCAAGCTTGAGAATGAGAGTTCAGAGCTGCGCTGCGTGGGGCAAAGGAGGGACACCAGCTAACTCATTAGGCCTGCCCGACTCTCTGCATATCCTGAAAAGAAATGGAAAACACCAACTTGATACATTTAATATATATCCTAAATATACTGTATCTATAAATGGCTCACCCTGTATGGCCAATGACTAGAAATGCATTTATTTATATGCAGGCAAAATATCAATTTCAGTGGTTTACGCGGGATATAGACTCATTGATGTATAACTGGCTAACCCTGCATGCATGGTAAATGACTAGTCATTGATTCATGTATTTTTGTTGAAGAAAAAGAAGCTTTTAGTAAAAGACATGTTTGCTTTGGTTTGGATGGGTATCATTTGATTATCCACATAGTACCGCAATGAGCAGTAACAATACATCCTTATTGGTTGAAGTACGGTGAATTTGCCTCAAGGCGCTGATCCCCACTAATGATTAAGGTTAGGATTGGGGGAGGGGAAGCTGATCCCCACTAATGATTAAGGTTAGGATTGGGGAAAGGGAAGCTGATACCACTAATGATTAAGGTTAGGATTGGGGAAGGGGAAGCTGATCTTAGAGCTTTACAGTACGTACGGGAAGCTTCCTTCCGGAGAGTACTGATTGGATAAATATGACCATAATAATCAATGTTGTCCATTCCATGCTTGCTTGTTATCAATAGTCCTGTGTGGTGTGGAATATATTTCCTTAGTCAGTTGAAATCCATCCTGCAGAGATGACTCTACTGTTGAACAAGTAAAGAAACACATTTACAGAAATGGTTCATTCTATTTTAGCTTTCCCTCTTCAAATAATCCTCAGAGTAAACCACCATAAACTTCGGGTGTGTCCACCTTATTTAAACAGATGAGAGCGTTGGTAATTAATGAGGTCTCACCAAGTGGGCGGGAGAGTAAGCATCCGTATCAAAACACCAAGCCTACGTTCTCAATGGTACCACATTCCCTAGGTAGTGCAGTACTTTCGACCAGGCCTGAAATCCTCCCTGCTCTCTCCTCTCTCGCCTGTGTCCAGTAGGGTTGATGCATCACAATGCCCTGTTGATTTTTAATTAACTCAGCCTGCAATGGAACGAGCCGCACATCCAAACCCGGAGCACAATGCATCTCTCCCCGCCTCATCATAGCAAGGATGATGCAATTCATGCAATTTTATGATCCACTGAATGCAATTACTGGGCTGTCCCCGTTACATGCTATATGTCTCTACTTGTGATGAATGTACTATGCTGACTTTGATCTGGTATATTCCTCACAGGAAAACACATTATACAGGATGCCTGTGATGAATATGGAAATATACAGTATATTATGGCAGGGTTCCCCAACTGGCAGCTGCGGGTGTTTTTATTTGGCCTCCCCAAGTTTTCTGAGCCAAAAATACCAGGAAGTTAGGTTTGCCAGCCAATGCTCCCTAGCATTAGCACAGTTACTGGAAGTCTATGGGTATTTGCTAGCATGCTAGTAGATACCCATAGACTTCCAGTCATTGCGCTAACACTAGTTAACATCGGCTCAAGAAACTACCTCTAACTTCCTTCATACTGGACACAGAGACATGAAAATGGTATCCACATATTTATCTGACTGTGGGGAAGTAGATAAAGGGCCTCATTGCCAAAATCCCAAAGTATGACTTTAATAATGCATTTGTAATGAAAAATGATCCATAGTATACAGCATTGGGGAAATCCATACTCCCTGCCATACAAATACACTGTGGCCATGCAGTCAGTATCCCTACTGTAAGGGTGTTGGCTGCTCATCAGTCCTGAGTTGTTGCCCCGGAAACACAGTTTGACAGTTAGGAGGTTGCCACCCCATTTATCTAGTCCTCCTACATTATCTAGTCCTCCTACATTATCTAGTCCTCTAACATTATTTAGTCGTTCTACATGACCTAGTCCTCCTTCATTATCTACTCCTCCTACATTATCTAGTCCCCCTACATTATCTAGTCCTCCTACATGATCTAGTCCTCTAACATTATTTAGTCGTTCTACATGACCTAGTCCTCCTTCATTATCTCCTCCTCCTACATTATCTAGTCCTCCTACATTATCTAGTCCTCCTACATTATCTAGTCCTCTAACATTATTTAGTCGTTCTACATGACCTAGTCCTTCTTCATTATCTACTCCTCCTACATTATCTAGTCCCCCTACATTATCTAGTCCTCCTACATTATCTAGTCCTCTAACATTATTTAGTCGTTCTACATGACCTAGTCCTCCTTCATTATCTAGTCCTCCTTCATTATCTCCTCCTCCTACTACTCCTCCTACATTATCTAGTCCTCCTACATTATCTAGTCCTCTAACATTATTTAGTCGTTCTATCTAGTCCTTCTTCATTATCTACTCCTCTACATTATCTAGTCCCCCTACATTATCTAGTCCTTCTACATTATCTAGTCCTCTTGTCACGTTCTGACCTCTATTTCCGTTGTTTCGTATTTATTTAGTATGGTCAGGGCGTGAGTTGGGTGGGCAGTCTATGTTTGTTTTTCTATGTTTTGGGGCATTTCTATGTTTTCGGCCTAGTATGGTTCTCAATCAGAGGCAGGTGTCATTAGTTGTCTCTGATTGAGAATCATACTTAGGTAGCCTGGGTTTCACTGTGTGTTGGTGGGTGATTGTTCCTGTCACTGTGTTTGTTGTCACAGGATAGGCTGTATAGGTTTTTCACGTTCCGTTTGTTGTTTTGTAGATTTAAGTTATTTCATGTATCGTTCATTTTCCATTAAAGAACATGAGTAACCACCACGCTGCTTTTTGGTCCGCTTCTCCTTCTACAGACGAACGTCGTTACAGAATCACCCACCACAACAGGACCAAGCGGCGTGGTAACGGGCAACAGCAACAGCAGCAGCAGGAGAAGGAACAGAGGCAGCAGCAGCAGGAACAGCAACAGCGAGATCAGGATTTTGGGACATGGGAGCAGAATCTGGACTACACAACTTTGGAGGAGATAGACAGGTGGGCGGTCGACCCAGGGAGAGTGCCGGAGCCCGCCTGGGATTCGATGGAACAGTGCGCGGAAGGTTACAGGAGAATGAGGTTGGCGAAGCAAGCACGGCGGCGCGAACGGAAGCCCGAGAGTCAGCCCCAAAAATTTATTGGGGGGGGGCACAGGGGGGGCACAGGGGGAGTGTGGCAGAGTCAGGATTCAGACCTGAGTCAACTCCCCCCGTTTATCGTGAGGAGCCAAGGAGGAGCTCAGAACCAGAGCTGGTGTTGGAGGTGAGCGAAGCAGAGACTGTGAAGGAGTTAATGGGGAAATTGGAGGAGAGAGATATGAGGGAATTGCTGGTTTGGTGCATGAGGCACGACATTCGCCCGACGGAGCGTGTCAGGGATTTAATGGCACCGGGGTCAGCTCTCCATACTCATCCTGAGGTGCGTGCGAGGGGTCTGGTGAAGACTGTGCCAGCCTCACGCACCAGGCCTCCTGTGCATCTCCCTAGCCTTGCACGTCCTGTGCCATCTCAGCACTACAGTGCTCCTAGCAGTGCTAACTGTGGCGGGCGTGGTGCTGGTCAGGCACCGTGTTATGCAGTTGTTTGCACGGTGTCCCCAGTACGCGTGCTTAGCCCGGTGCGCTACATCCCAGCTCCCCACATCTGCCGGGCTAGGGTGAAGATCCAGCCAGGGCGGTTGGTGCCAGCCCTGCTCTCAAGATCTCCAGTACGCCTTCACGGCCCGATCTATCCGTCACCACCTCCACGCACCAGCCCTCCGGTGGCAGCCCCCCGTACCAGGCTGTCTCTCCGGCCCATCCTTACAGGGGCTCCCTCCTCTCCAGCGCCAGTCTCCCGCCTCTCCGGCGCTGCGCTCCAGTGCGGAGTCTCCCGCCTCTCCGGCGCTACCAGGGCCTTCCTCTTCTCCGGCGCTGCCGGAGTCTCCCGCCTGTTCGGCGCTACGAGAGCTACTCAGTCCAGCGTTGCCGGAGCTTCCCGTCTGCCCAGCGCCATATGAGCTTCCCGTCTGCCCAGCGCCATATGAGCTTCCCGTCTGCCCAGCGCCATCTGAGCTTCCCGTCTGCCCAGCGCCATCTGAGCCTCCCGTCTGCCCAGTGCCGCCCGTCTGCCCAGCGCCGCCAGCGCCGCCCGTCTGCCCAGCGCGCCTGAGCCGCCCGTCTGCCCAGCGCCGTCAGTGCCGCCCGTCTGCCAGGAGCCGCCAGTGCCGCCCGTCTGCCAGGAGCCGCCAGTGCCGCCCGTCAGCCAGGGGCCGCCAGTGCCGCCAGTCAGCCAGGGGCCGCCAGTGCCGCCAGTCAGCCAGGGGCCGCCAGTGCCGCCAGTCAGCCAGGGGCCGCCAGTGCCGCCAGTCAGCCAGGGGCCGCCAGTGCCGCCAGTCAGCCAGGGGCCGCCAGTCAGCCAGGGGCCGCCAGTCAGCCAGGGGCCGCCAGTCAGCCAGGGGCCGCCAGTGCCGCCAGTCAGCCAGGGGCCGCCAGTGCCGCCAGTCAGCCAGGGGCCGCCAGTGCCGCCAGTCAGCCAGGGGCCGTCAGTCAGCCAGGGGCCGCCAGTAAGCCAGGGGCCGCCAGTGCCGCCAGTCAGCCAGGGGCCACCTGAGCAGCTGCCCCTCTGTCCCGAGCAGCTGCCGTCCCTCTGTCCCGAGCAGCTGCCCCTCTGTCCAGAGCTTCCGCCCCTCTGTCCCGAGCAGTTGTCCCTCTGTCCCGAGCAGCTGCTTCACCTCTGTCCCGAGCTGCCCCTCTGTCCCAAGCAGCCCCTCTGTCCAGTGGGGTCATTGAGAGGGGTGGCCATGGTGAGAAAGCCACGGAGGCGGACAATAAGGCGGACTAAGACAATGATGAAGTGGAGTCCGCGTCCCGCGCCAGAGCCGCCACCGCGGACAGACGCCCACCCAGACCCTCCCCTATAGGTCAAGGTTTTGCGGCCGGAGTCCGCACCTTTGGGGGGGGGTACTGTCACGTTCTGACCTCTATTTCCGTTGTTTTGTATTTATTTAGTATGGTCAGGGCGTGAGTTGGGTGGGCAGTCTATGTTTGTTTTTCTATGTTTTGGGGCATTTCTATGTTTTCGGCCTAGTATGATTCTCAATCAGAGGCAGGTGTCATTAGTTGTCTCTGATTGAGAATCATACTTAGGTAGCCTGGGTTTCACTGTGTGTTGGTGGGTGATTGTTCCTGTCACTGTGTTTGTTGTCACAGGATAGGCTGTATAGGTTTTTCACGTTCCGTTTGTTGTTTTGTAGATTTAAGTTATTTCATGTATCGTTCATTTTCCATTAAAGAACATGAGTAACCACCACGCTGCTTTTTGGTCCGCTTCTCCTTCTACAGACTAACGTCGTTACACCTCTAACATTATTTAGTCGTTCTACATGACCTAGTCCTCCTTCATTATCTAGTCCTCCTTCATTATCTACTCCTCCTACATTATCTAGTCCTCCTACATTATCTAGTCCTCTAACATTATTTAGTCGTTCTACATGACCTAGTCCTCCTTCATTATCTACTCCTTCTACATTATCTAGTCCCCGTACATTATCTAGTGTTCTACATGATCTAGTCCTCCTTCATGATCTAGTCCTCCTACATTCTTTAGTCGTTCTACATGACCTAGTCCTCCTTCATTATCTAGTCCTCCTACATTATCTAGTCCCCCTACATTATCTAGTCCTCCTTCATTATCTAGTCCTCCTACATTATCTAGTCCTCTTACATTTTAGTCCTCCTACATTTTATAGTCCTCCTACATTATCCAGTCCTCCTAGGAGGAGGAGGAGGAGGAGGTACTTGGGTGTTTTTCTTTTCACTCTCTTTCACACAATTTGAGGTGTGACCCAATTTTAAATAGCAGGGTGAGGGAGGGAGGGCCACCTCCTCCCACTGTGTCCTTCCCCAACCCCCTCACTCTGGATAAATAAACACTGGAACTGAGCTACTGGCTGGGACCACGAAGGGAGAAGGGGGAGGAGGAATGAAGGGAGGGGGACGAGGAGTGAAGGGAGGGAGAGGAGGAGGAATGAGGAGAGGGGGAGGAGGAGTAAAGGGAGGACAGGGATGAGGAGAGAGGAAAGGGGGAGGAGGAGTGAAGGGAGGTGGGGGAGGAGGAGTAAGGAGAGGGGGAGGAGGAGTGAGGAGAGGGGGAGGAGGAGTGAAGGGAGGAGGAGGAGGGGTGAGGGGAGGAGAGGGAGGGAGGAGGAGTGAAGGAAGGAGGGGGAGGGGGAGTGAGAAGCGGGGAAGGAGGAGTAAGGGGAGGACAGGGATGAGGAGAGAGGAGAGGAGGAGGAGTAAGGAGAGGGGGAGGAGAGTGAGGAGAGGGGGAGGAGGAGTGAAGGGAGGAGGAGGAGGGGTGAGGGGAGGAGAGGAAGGGAGGAGGAGTGAAGGGAGGAGGAGTGAGGGGGAGGAGTGAAGGGAGGAGGGGGAGGAGGAGTGAAGGGAGGAGGAGGAGTAAAGGGAGGAGGAGTGAGGGGAGGAGGGGGAGGAGGAGTGAAGGGAGGAGGAGTGACGGGAGGAGGAGTGAGGAGAGGAGGGGGAGGAGGAGTGAAGGGAGGAGGAGTATAAGGAGGAGAGTGAAGAGAGGGTGGAGAGTGAGGAGCGGGAGGAGAGGAAGGTAGTAGTGAAGGAGTAATAGAGGAAGCTGACCCGTCCACCTGGGAAGCAGCAGGGTCCGAGAGAGGGGGGAGGAAGAGAGGGGGGAGAGGACGGAGAAGGTGGAGAGGGGGGAGAGGACGGAGAGGGGGGAGGAAGAGAGGGGGGAGGGGGAGGAAGAGAGGGGGGAGAGGGGGGAGAGGACGGAGAGGGGGGAGGAAGAGAGGGGGGAGAGGGGGGAGGAAGAGAGGGGGAGAGGACGGAGAAGGTGGAGAGGGGGGAGCGGAAGAGGAAAGGTAGAGTGAAAGACTTAAAGGAGTGGAAAGGTGAAAGAGCAGGATGCTAGGCGGTGGGCAGCTGTCTCTACAGAAGCACTCTCTTGTTCCCACCCGTATAAGGTCTCAGTTCCTGGCAAGGCTGTTTGGTTGGCGTGGGTGGAGGGATCGGGTAACCAGGTGAGGTGAGTGGGTGCTGGTTTGTGTGTAGGGGCTCACAGTTGTTATCTACAGCCATTAGATTAGACCGCTTCCGAGTGGTGCAGTGGTCGAAGGCAATGCATGTCAGTGCAAGAGGCGTCACTCAATCCTTGGTTCGAATCTGAATCACATCCGGCCGTGATTGGGAGTCAGATAGTGCGGCGCACAATTGGCCCACCGTCGCCGGGGTAGGCCATCATTTTAAATAAGAATTTGTTCTTAAATGACTTTCCTAGTAAAATAAAGGTTAAATATAAAAATACTGTGAGTATCTGTGGGTCAGGAGAGGGGAAAGAAGAGTCAGAGCATCAGGTTACAGCGGAGGCTGTATTCTTTACTTTAAGTCAGCTTTAAGAGGTTGACGTGGGGGGCGTACTCGGGTTACCAGGTGAGGGGCTGTTAAAGGAGGTAGTGTGTGTCTGCAGGTGCTATCTCTCCCTAAGCAGCCCTACTGTGAGTCAGGGGAGGAAGGTAGGACACAGGAGTGTGCATCTCAAATGGCACGCTATGAGCACTGGTCAAAAGCAGTGCACTGTCGGGAATAGGATGCCATTTGGGACGTGCCCACAGAGAGGGGTAAAAGGAGGGCATTGAGTGAGAAGAGATTATGTTCATAAAAACAGAAGGGAAACTAGATAGCCAAAATGCCATTAAAGGGACATTGAGAGATTCCTGTAAGTTGGAATTGGGTGACAGGGAAGGAAGTAGGTGACAGACATTAAGCTGAAGTCAGTTTATATTTGCCTCTTAAAGCTGTAATATGTAACTTTTTGGGTGACCCAACCAAATGTATAGATCTGCCATTCTCATTGAAAGCAAGTCTAAGGAGATATGTTCTATGTGTGCTATTTCTATGCTTCCCATTCTTTTACTTTCAGTTTTGTAAACCAGCTTCAAACAGCTGAAAATACTATATTTTGCTTACGAAAAATATATTTCACAGCGGTTTAGATGGTACAATGATTCTCTATGTTCCAAATGGCACCCTATTCCCCTCATTAGGGCTCGGGTAAAAAAAGTAGTGCACCATAGAGGGAATATGTTGGTGCCATGTCAGACACAGGCACTGTCTGAGCTTCAGCTCTCTGCTTCTTGTGTTTACACAGCAGCTGAACAGGAGACCACAGCAGCTGAACAGGAGACCACAGCAGATCAACAGGAGACCACAGCAGATCAACAGTAGACCACAGCAGATCAACAGGAGACCACAGCAGATCATCAGGAGACCACAGCAGATCAACAGGAGACCACAGCAGATCAACAGGAGACCACAGCAGATCAACAGGAGACCACAGCAGATCAACAGAAGACCACAGCAGCTGAACAGACCACAGCAGATCAACAGGAGACCACAGCAGATCAACAGGAGACCACAGCAGCTGAACAGACCACAGCAGATCAACAGGAGACCACAGCAGATCAACAGGAGACCATAGCAGCTCAACAGGAGACCACAGCAGCTCAACAGGACACCACAGCAGATGAACAGGAGACCACAGCAGCTCAACAGGAGACCACAGCAGCTCAACAGGAGACCACAGCAGCTGAACAGACCACATCAGCTCAACGGATGTCGTGGAATTATTGTAATCAGAAGGAGAGACTTTTACATTTCCTCAAAACAAGTAACTTTATTATGTAATTACTGCAGTAATGGAGCTGGTTGGTAACCACCCCTGGAGACCACAGCAGTAAACACAAGAAGCAGAGAGCTGCAGCTCAGACAGTAATGGAGCTGGTTGGTAACCACCCCTGGAAGTGATCACAGTACTTAATGAGCGGATTTGAGCCACAGCATTTTATAGCAAAGTCCATCCTCCTGGATGTTCATAACAAACAACAGATGTATGGAATGGGTCACAAGTTTACTAATAATTCACAGCAAACAGTATCTGCTGTAAATACTGCCCTCATTGTGTAGAAACCAGGGTCTAGCCCTGAGCCATCTCTCCCTGGTACCTTATAGAACAGAAACATTACGATCTCTTTAGGTTTATCACCCAAAGACATCATATATCTTCTGTCAGTGTTAAATCTCCCAGAGGCCCATCCTCAGTAGAACACACAGATATGAGTGTTCTAATAACCCCTTATTCTGTTGCATAAGACAACCACCACATGCAATTACAGTATTATAACATAATCTTGCAATTTTGCTCTACACAGGAGACTACAGCAGATCGACAGGAAGCTACACAGCAGCTCAACAGGAGACCACAGCAGCTCAACAGGAAGCTACACAGCAGCTCAACAGGAAGCTACACAGCAGCTCAACAGGACACCACAGCAGCTCAACAGGAGACCACAGCAGCTCAACAGGAAGCTACTAAGCAGCTCAACAGGAAGCTACTAAGCAGCTCAACAGGAGACCACAGCAGCTCAACAGGAAGCTACTAAGCAGCTCAACAGGAGACCACAGCATCTCAACTGGAGACCACAGAATCTCAACAGGAGACCACAGCAGAACCAGGGGGTTCTGGCGATCAACATGGCTCCACCAAATACTCCACCAGCGTGTCTAAGTGTGTGTGCGTGGGTGTGCATGTGCCTGTGTGTGTCTGAGTCTGTCTGTGTGTGTGTGTGTGTGCCTGTGTGTGTGTGTGTGCCTGTCTATGTCTGTGGTGGGGGAGTAGGATAACGTGCTGTGTCAACACACACACACACACACACACACACACACACACACACACACACACACACACACACACACACACACACGCACAGGCACACCAACCAGACAGCCGGGGTAGAAGAATAAACACAGACACACCCTCAGGAAAACCGCCCCCTCACATCCTCATCCTCCTCCCAGATCGTGTGTCACGCTCCCCGTTCGTTGCCCTGGGTGAGGACAGAATAACTAACAGACCAAGGGTTTTGTTGTAGCTAAGACTAGCTACTGTGAAATGTGTTTTGATAGGGCCTGTGGGCAATCTGGGCATCTACAGTTAAACGTAGCCGTGGGTGGGGGAGGCATTGGAATAACATTGTTACCGCTGTCCGGTAACACTGGGTGTGCATCCCAAATGGCACTCTATTCCCATTTATACTGCATTACTTCGGGCTTTGGTCAAAAGTAGTGCACTTGATAGGAAGTAGGGTGCTATTTGGGGCGTAGCACTGGATTAGGATACCGTTAAGTAGTAGGAAAGGTTATGCTGCTGCTACTGTTTATTTTGGTGAAAGGAGAAGTCTGAGGGGAATATGAGAAAGCAGGCAGAAAGGGTGTATTCTGTAGTACATGTGAAAACTACTATAAATCTTTCCTGCACCACTATATCAAAACATGCCATCAAATCTACTTGTCTCTTTAGTTTTTCCACTGCGTCTCTTTCATTTCGTTGTAGACATACATCATGAAGTCACATGCTCTTTAACATCCTCAAGTAGAAGTGCGGAGGGGGAATGGGGGTCATGTATGAGACAGGGTCCCCCTGCGCCCCCCCTGGGAGTGTAGACAGGACCTCCCCCCTCCATCCATTATGGACCTCACCCACACCTTCATTGTGGCCTGTCTCTCTCTCTCTCACACACACACACACAAAATGTTGCTGTCCAGAACTAATCTTAATCTGGGAAACTGTCTGTTGATGTTTGCTTTCCATTTGGTCTCTTTGAGGAGAAGCAGTCTGATGGGTTGAAGAATTTGGTCACTGTCTACAGGAAGTTTAAATATTACACGTGAGCTGTAGCTCAGAGCATCAGAGGTTAATCTAACTCTGTAACTGCGGAGAGTAAGAGAAAGATTCAACACTCTTTTTAGCTGGTCATGCCAGAAAATTGACAGTATGTTGACAGTATGAGCTATGTCAAGAATCAAACCTTTGTACCTGAATACAGCAGCACCAAGCTACAAGTCTAACATGTAGTGCAGGCAAATTCAAATCTGGACCTCGAAGACAGTTCCACTGCTGATTTTCATTGTTCCCTTCTAATCAAGGACTCATTTAGACCTGGGACACCAGGTGGGTGCAATTCATTATCAGGTAGAACAGGTAAAACAACCAGGCTGGAAAACCAGCAGTACTCCAGACCTCCAGGCTCAGATTGGAACACGCCTGCTGAAGTGTATCGAGTTAATGCTAGAAATAGTTAGCATTAGTAATAGTTCCTGAGGGAAATAGCTAGCATTAGGAATAGTTCCTGAGGGAAATAGTTAGCATTAGTAGTAGTTCCTGAGGGAAATAGTTGGCATTAGTAATAGTTCCTGAGGGAAATAGCTAGCATTAGGAATAGTTCTTGAGGGAAATAGTTAGCATTAGTAGTAGTTCCTGAGGGAAATAGTTGGCATTAGTAGTGGTACCTGAGGGAAATAGTTGGCATTAGTAGTAGTTCCTGAGGGAAATAGTTGGCATTAGTAGTAGTTCCTGAGGGAAATAGCTAGCATTAGGAATAGTTCCTGAGGGATATAGTTAGCATTAGTAGTAGTTCCTGAGGGAAATAGTTAGCATTAGTAGTGGTACCTGAGGGAAATAGTTGGCATTAGTAGTGGTACCTGAGGGAAATAGTTGGCATTAGTAGTGGTACCTGAGGGAAATAGTTGGCATTAGTAGTGGTACCTGAGGGAAATAGTTGGCAGACAAGCTGTGGGCTTTTTATGGTAGCTTCAAAGCCAGACTATAAAGAATGGAAGGTGGCTGCAGTTCGGTCCAAAGTACAACGTGACTGGTATGTCTCTCAGGGTGTTCGACATGAAGGCAAGGTGCTCATTCAGGATACATTGGCTGAGTCAGAGCTCATTTACTCACTGTATCCACACAGTTTGTAATTAACAACCTTGGCTACATCAATGTGACTGATAATTACTTAATTGAACCTGAACTGGCCGTTTAGGGCATGTCTAATTGCGTTTTGGGAAATGTAATGTGTGTTATGGTCCACTACGCCTTACGGTAAGTGGGTTAAGAATATTTGCGTTTGGCTCGGTTACCAGTCTAAATAGGTGTTTTGTGTGCATGTAGATAGGAGAATAAAAATAGGTTGCTCTCAGGCAGAGTGAAGGGAAATGAACACATTACAACAGTAATGTTAATGTTGATAGCAATAGTGTTGATAGTTAGTATTATTGATGTTGATGATTTTCTTGTTCATAATGACTAGTCACTGATATTCTTAATCTCATCTCTCTCCCATCTTCCTATGTGTTCCTGAGGTTGATAATAGTCTGAACAGGCACACTATTCCCTAACTGGCACACTATTCCACACTATTCCCCTATAGGAAATAGGGTGCCATTTTGAATACAATTATAGTGTGTAAACCATTCTGTAGCTTGTCCTAGGGGCAAGGGTGGTCCCAACTAGCATGGTACAAACCATCCTGATCTCCTGAGCTTACATTCTGTAGCTTGTCCTAGGGGCAAGGGTGGTCCCAACTAGCATGGTACAAACCATCCTGATCTCCTGAGCTTACATTCTGTAGCTTGTCCTAGGGGCAAGGGTGGTCCCAACTAGCATGGTACAAACCATCCTGATCTCCTGAGCTTACATTCTGTAGCTTGTCCTAGGGGCAAGGGTGGTCCCAACTAGCATGGTACAAACCATCCTGATCTCCTGAGCTTACATTCTGTAGCGAAATAGAATGTAAGATCGAGAGATCAGGATGGTTCGTACGAGGCAAACAAATTCAAATTCACCTATGGATTTCATATAGGATTTGTTATTGGTCTCCTAATCTCAATTCTCAGCCACTAGTTAAGCAAATACATTCATGTTTGAGTCTGACCCCAAGTGCAAAACTTTACATTTTAGTCGACCCTTTCATCCAGAGCAATTTACAGGAGCAATTAGGGCACATTGACAGATTTTTCACCCAGTCGGATTGAGGATTCGAACCAGCCAACTTTAGTTTACTGGCACAACACTCTTAACTGCTAGGCTACCTGCCACCCTGTGTTTATGTAGGGTTTATGCTTCACTGATACACTCTCCTTTTGGGTGACTGTGGAGATGGAGCTCCAGAGGCTAATGATATGGGTTGACAGATTGTGCTGTCTATCGCTCCTGTGTCATTTTCATATCATCTGGAGGAAGATGCCTTAGTGGTTCGGAAGAGGGTGACCGGATTAGAATTCCATGCAGCTCCGAGAGTGTCGCCACAAAATTATTCCACATAAAGGGAGAACAGCACTTTATTTGAAGGCCCATAAAAGCGACAGCCTGTGGGGCTGAGTCTGATAAGATACACAGTTAACTCAAGGAAGAGAGTAATGCCCCCCTTTGCCCTCTCTCTGTCAACGGCACGCAGGGCCTGACCACTGTTTCCCCCTCCAGGCCCATTAATATTCCCAACACAGCTGAACCTGTCCCCTATGTCCTGCCCTCCGCCCAGCGTGCCGGGCCGCTGACCGTTAGCCTCTCTGCACTCTAGTTTAATTAGCCGCAAATGGCAGTTGACAGAACATCACTAATCAACGGTGATGGTAAAGCCCTGACAGAGAGATCTTTGTCCCGCTCCCCTACCCCTCCCACACACACACACACACACACACACACACACACACACACACACACACACACACACACACACACACACACACACACACACACACACACACACACACACACACACACACACACACACACACACACTTCCTCCCCCCACCACCCTCCATTCTACCAGCGGTGTGACACGAGGGAAACTGTCATTTGCGTTAGCGCATGTCTCCCACGCGCTGGTGAAGAGGACCTTTGGGCCTCCCCTCTGGCTGAGAGCTTGTGCAGCGCATGCTAGCATCACAACAGCAACACAAATCAATTACAGAGCCTAACAAATAATTGATCCACCCCCCCCCCCCCCTCTCCTCCAGGACGAGTATGCATAGCTACACTTTTATTTCCATGCTATGAAATCAATATGCCTGTACACAGATGTTTCTGTGTGTTTGTTTGCCGGTTGTATTTCACATACACAAACAAACTGAATGAACTGTGGTTTACAATGTCACAATAGCCCTGCCATGATGCTATGTCATTGGAAGAGTTGACTGTACACAAAGCAATGTTAAACCATTTTAATCTACTGTTTTCCACATGTTCTATTTCCCTCCTAAATCTGCTGGATAGACAGAATTATGTGTTCTACAAATTGCTAATTGCACAATCACTATTGAAGTTACACTCTGGAGCTCTGGAGACCAATGCAATTCTAGCACAAATCTCTCAACGCTTCTCTATTACATGGCAAAACCTTTGGAGAATAGGGTACAACTATGCGACTCAGCGGAACCTGGTCCTAGGGCCTTCCGAAAATAGCAATTTACATTCACGTTGTTTCCGTATTACAAAGTAATAAAAGCTGATCAACTGAATTTCTCAATTTTAATTGCACTTGAATGGGAATTTATGCCTGCAGGACCTCTGAGCCAGTGTCCCTGTGGAGAGGGTGACATTGAGGGAGGCTGGAATAAGGACTACAGTATCCACTACAGTACCCACTACAGTACCCAATAGAGTACCCGCTACAGTATCAACCACAGTACCCAATAGAGTACATGCTACAGTACTCGCTAGAGTACCCACTACAGTACCCGCTACAGTACCCATTACAGTACCCGCTAGAGTACCCACTACATTACCCGCTACAGTACCCAATAGAGTACCCGCTACAGTATCAACCACAGTACCCAATAGAGTACATGCTACAGTACCCGCTACAGTACCCATTACAGTACCCGCTAGAGTACCCACTACAGTACCCGCTACAGTACCCAATAGAGTACCCACTACAGTACCCGCTACAGTACCCACTACAGTACCCAATAGAGTACCCACTACAGTACCCGCTACAGTACCCGCTACAGTACCCAATAGAGTACCCACTACAATACCCAATAGAGTACCCACTAACTAAAGTGCCCACTACAGTACCCAATAGAGCACCCACTACAGTGCCTGCTACAGTACCCAATAGAGTACCCGCTACAGTACCCACCGCAGTACCTGCTACAGTACTCAATAGAGTACCCGCTACAGTACCCACTACAGTGCCCACTACAGTGTCCACTACAGTGCCCACTACAGTACCCAATAGAGTACCCGCTACAGTACTCAATAGAGTACCCGCTACAGTACCCGCTACAGTACCCGCTACAGTACCCACTACAGTACCCAATAGGTTACCCGCTACAGTACCCAATAGAGTACCCGCTACAGTACCCGCTACAGTACCCACTACAGTACCCGCTACAGTACCCACTACAGTACCCGCTACAGTACCCAACAGAGTACCCGCTATAGTACCCAATAGAGTACCTGCTACAGTACCCACTACAGTACCCAATAGATTACCCACTACCGTACCCGCTACAGTACCCAATAGAGTACCTGCTACAGTACCCACTACAGTACCCACTACAGTACCCGCTGGCAGAATCATGTTGTGTGGGTGCTTTGCTGCAGTAGGGACTGCTGCACTTCACAAAATAGATGGTATCATGAGGATGGAAAATGATGTGGATATATTGAAGCAACATCTCAAGACATCAGTCAGGAAGTTAAAGCTTGGTTGCAAATGGGTCTTCCAAATGGACAATGACTCCAAGCATACTTCCAAAGTTGTGGCAAAATGGCTTAAGGACAACAAAGTCAAGGTATTGGAGTGGCCATCACAAAGCCATGACCTCAATCCTATAGAAAATGTGTGGGCAGAACTGAAAAAGCGTGTGCGAGCAAGGAGGCCTACAAATCTGACTCAGTTACACCAGCTCTGTCAGGAGGAATGGGCCAAAATTCACCCAACTTATTGTGGGAAGCTTGTGGAAGGCTACCCGAAACGTTTGACCCAAGTGAAACAATTTAAAGGCAATGCTACCAAATACTAATTGAGTGTAAGTAAACTTCTGACCCACCGGGAATGTGATGAAAGAAATAAAAGCTGAAATAAATAATTCTCTCTACTATTATTCTGACATTTCACATTTTTAAAATAAAGTGGTTATCCTAACTGACCTAAGACAGGGAATTGTTACTAGGATTAAATGTCAGAAATTATGAAAAACTGAGTTTAAATGTATTTGGCTGAGGTGTATGTAATCTTCCGACTTCAACTGTGCATGCAGACTCCATGGTGTTGTTGCAGTACCCCTCAATTCAACTCATAATAACACACATCTCTTACGTACTTATCTTATCTGCGTTCACAATGACCCATTGGTAGCTATTTTGTGTCCAAACGTCTTCAGAAATGAAATGTATCAAAGACTGTTATTTGAGTACCAAAGAGAGGAATAATATCTGCTCGTTTTCAGACAAGACAGGACTTTGTACTCCCTGGTACATGCCCCCAGCACACAAGACAAAACAATGTTCTCTTATTGAGATGTAAGACAACAGCTGGACATTAGCCAGAACACGAAAACAGCAACTCAAAGGATTACGTCCCAAATGGCACCCTATTCTCTATGTAGTGCACTACTTTTGACCAGGACCCATAGGGCTTTGATCAAAAGTTGTGCACTATGTAGGGAATAGGGTGCCATTTGGAAAACAAGTAAACTTTTACACAGAGCTCTAGAGACAACTGCTAGGAGCTTTTCTGAGTCATTTTGAATTCACAACGACAAGAGGACTAATTTCATCTCCACTCACAGTTGCCCTTGAGACTTCAACACGTTGAGGCAATTTCAGAGGATGAATACTGGTTGGGTTGAGGCCTCTTATTCCATCAGTTGCCTCTGATGCCAAAGGAGTCAATCAGTCAAAATGTAATCTTCAAAAAAATGTGATCCTCTGTATCCTTTTCCTCCCTATCTAATTGTAATAGCTTGTCTAATTGTCACACAGCCTGATGTAGTCAGAAAAACTGTAAAATCACAGTATGTGTTTGTGGGATTTTACTTACAAGGGTTTTTCACGGCCAGAATGTTTAAAACTAATTTAGTCTCTCTTTCATGTGAAGGCTTCATTCAAAGTCTCCACCGTCAACAACAACAGCACTTCTCACTTCTGCATCCTGGCTGGCTGCATGGCCGATGTGCCGAGCGGAGCTGTCATCTGATTTTTAATTGCCGCCATCGTGGCCATAATCAGATATTTTTGGAATGCATCCATGCAAAGCCTCTGCTCGCAAAGAGTGCCAGAGATAATTTAGATCCTAGTGACAATCAGCCATTGACTCAGGCCATTCCCTCATTATAAGTGGATGAGGTGGATAGTCTCTCTGAGTTTTCTCGTCCTCGCTGATGATCATAAGATTTGGAAAGAGAGAGAGAGAGAACCCCAGTCAGGAACTAGCCATTAGTGTGGTGCTATGATTAGCTGCCATTGATTGTACATCCAGCCATCTTTGATCACTCAATCGATGGCATTGTAATGCAGTTCATGTTGGTATTGGACAACTGTGTAAGGGCAGGGGAACATCCAGTAGAGCTCAGTGTTAATGAGGTTGATATGCAGTTCATGTTGGTATTGGACAACTGTGTAAGGGCAGGGGAACATCCAGTAGAGCTCAGTGTTAATGAGGTTGATATGCAGTTCATGTTGGTATTGGACAACTGTGTAAGGGCAGGGGAACATCCAGTAGAGCTCAGTGTTAATGAGGTTGATATGCAGTTCGTGTTGGTATTGGACAACTGTGTAAGGGCAGGGGAACATCCAGTAGAGCTCAGTGTTAATGAGGTTGATATGCAGTTCATGTTGGTATTGGACAACTGTGTAAGGGCAGGGGAACATCCAGTAGAGCTCAGTGTTAATGAGGTTGATATGCAGTTCATGTTGGTATTGGACAACTGTGTAAGGGCAGGGGAACATCCAGTAGAGCTCAGTGTTAATGAGGTTGAGTTGGCACTCTTTTGGTGTCAGCACATCTCATAATCAGTGTGGGACTGTACAGGCAGTGTGTGTATGTGTATGTCTGTGCTTATGTGTGTGTGTGTCCTGGCGTGTGTGTTTACATGCACACATGCAAGTGGGTGTGTATGTGTGTGTGTGTGTGTGGCATAGGCTGGCACTGTAGAGGGAAAAGGTCAGAGACTGCAGTGAGTTTGGCATCTAGAAGAGAGGACACCATAAGAGAGAGGAAAATAGGGACACATCACAGTGGCCTCCGTTGACATTGAGAGCCATGTACTCCAGGACTGCTTCCCAAATGGCACCTGATTCCCAACATAGGGCACTACTTTTAACCAGGGCCCATGCACCGTAAAGGGAATAGGGCTCCATTTGGGACAGAACCATGTGCTCCAGATATGCAGTGTAAATACACTGAATCAATGTAGTGGCTGAATGCTAGCAACGCAGGGGGTAAACTCCACAACAGGGGGAAAGTGACATGTTGAAATACAGAGCCACAACATCAGGCCTGAAAAAATGTATTGCATTTCCCCTCGGCTTATTTCCATATATATTACAATTCAATGATAGAATACCATTTGTCCTCAGAGCTTTATACCCACCATCCGGGTGGTGGTGAATACAGGTCAAGATGACATATATCACAGGTGAATTAATCATTTTATGTCTGCTATCTTATAGTGGATTATGGTTAGGATAACATGAGTAGTCTGAGGCTCTGTGAAGTTTCCCCAAGGAACAGATCTAGGACCAGCTTCCCCTCCCTCAATCCTAACTTTAATTTGGGGTGGCGGGTAGCCTAGTGGTTAGAGCGTTGGACTAGTAACCAAAAGGTTGCAAGTTCAAAGCCCCAAGCTGACAAGGTACAAATCTGTCGTTCTGTCCCTGAACAGGCAGTTAAACCACTGTTCCTAGGCCATCATTGAAAATAAGAATTTGTTCTTAACGGACTTGCCTAGTTAAATAAAGGTTAAAAAAATATATTTAAAAAAACAAATCATTAGTGGGTGAAATGCAAAACCAGCATCTAGGGGCAAATTCACCCTACACCACTATTGCAAATGCATTTAGATCTGTAGCCCTGCTGTTTAAACAAGGAAGTAGAGGGAACATGACCTCAGTTGCCTTTAGGGCCATTTTGAGATTCTAGATAACCTTTTCTATTGATCTGAACTTACTGCTGTGAAATCGATACTTTATGTTATGCCTCTGAGCATGTGGGTTGGTAGGAAGGGAGAGAAAGAGCCAGAGAGAAGAGGGGGGGGGGGATGGAAAGAGAGAGCCAGAGAGAAGAGGGGGGGGGGGGATGGAAAGAGAGAGCCAGAGAGAAGAGGGGGGGGGGGGGGGGGGTGGAAAGAGAGAGCCAGAGAGAAGAGGGGGGGGGGGGGATGGAAAGAGAGAGCCAGAGAGAAGAGGGGGGGGGGATGGAAAGAGAGAGCCAGAGAGAAGAGGGGGGGGGGACGAAAGAGAGAGCCAGAGAGAAGAGGGGGGGGGGGGGGGGGTGGAAAGAGAGCGCCAGAGAGAAGAGGGGGGGGGGGGATGGAAAGAGAGCGCCAGAGAGAAGAGGGGGGGGGGGGGATGGAAAGAGAGCGCCAGAGAGAAGAGGGGGGGGGGATGGAAAGAGAGAGCCAGAGAGAAGAGGGGGGGGGATGGAAAGAGAGAGCCAGAGAGAAGAGGGGGGGGGGATGGAAAGAGAGAGCCAGAGAGAAGAGGGGGGGGGGATGGAAAGAGAGAGCCAGAGAGAAGAGGGGGGGGGGATGGAAAGAGAGAGCCAGAGAGAAGAGGGGGGGGGGGATGGAAAGAGAGAGCCAGAGAGAAGAGGGGGGGGGGATGGAAAGAGAGAGCCAGAGAGAAGAGGGGGGGGGGGGGGATGGAAAGAGAGAGCCAGAGAGAAGAGGGGGGGGGGATGGAAAGAGAGAGCCAGAGAGAAGAGGGGGGGGGGATGGAAAGAGAGAGCCAGAGAGAAGGGGGGGATGGAAAGAGAGAGCCAGAGAGAAGGGGGGGATGGAAAGAGAGAGCCAGAGAGAAGGGGGGGATGGAAAGAGAGAGCCAGAGAGAAGGGGGGGATGGAAAGAGAGAGCCAGAGAGAAGGGGGGGATGGAAAGAGAGAGCCAGAGAGAAGGGGGGGGATGGAAAGAGAGAGCCAGAGAGAAGGGGGGGGATGGAAAGAGAGAGCCAGAGAGAAGAGGGGGGGGATGGAAAGAGAGAGCCAGAGAGAAGAGGGGGGGGATGGAAAGAGAGAGCCAGAGAGAAGAGGGGGGGGATGGAAAGAGAGAGCCAGAGAGAAGAGGGGGGGATGGAAAGAGAGAGCCAGAGAGAAGAGGGGGGATGGAAAGAGAGAGCCAGAGAGAGAAGAGGGGGGATGGAAAGAGAGCTAGAGAGAGAAGAGGGGGGATGGAAAGAGAGCTAGAGAGAGAAGAGGGGGGGTGGAAAGAGAGCTAGAGAGAGAAGAGGGGGGGTGGAAAGAGAGCTAGAGAGAAGAGGGGGGGTGGAAAGAGAGCTAGAGAGAAGAGGGGGGATGGAAAGAGAGCTAGAGAGAGAAGACGGGGGATGGAAAGAGAGCTAGAGAGGGGGGATGGAAAGAGAGCTAGAGAGGGGGGATGGAAAAAGAGCTAGAGAGGGGGGATGGAAAGAGAGCTAGAGAGAGAAGAGGGGGGATGGAAAGAGAGCTAGAGAGAGAAGAGGGGGGATGGAAAGAGAGCTAGAGAGAGAAGAGGGGGGATGGAAAGAGAGCTAGAGAGAAGAGGGGGGTGGAAAAAGAGCTAGAGAGGGGGGATGGAAAGAGAGCTAGAGAGAAGAGGGGGATGGAAAGAGCTAGAGAGGGGGGATGGAAAGAGAGCTAGAGAGAAGAGGGGGGAACGAGTAAGCTAGGGAGACCTACTAGATGTCAATCATCAGTATGTATGTTTTCAGGTCGTTCTGACCCAGCATGCATCTGACTGACCAATCTACCACTCTCTCTCTCCCCCAATGGCCATGCTTTTTTACGAAGATAACATTGAGTATTTCTCACTGTGATTTATTTGTCATAGAAAAAAACATTATCCAAACTGATTCACATGTACAGCGACAGTGGGGTATTCATGTAGGAGTTCTCAAGTAGCCAACAAGTCACTGCACAAATCACATCAAATGAAGCAGCTGGGTATGAGAAATGGTTAGAAAACTAAAAACATGCAATCCTTCCAAAGTAGATACACAGATATGTTTCATACGTCAGGGGAGAGAAGGATGACTGCATCTTTTCATCCCCTCCTTCCCCTCCTTCCCATCATCTTCTTCTCTTCCCCTCGTCGTCTTCCCCTCCTTCCCCCACTCTATGTATGCATACATAACCAATACCAACACCATTGCCCGCCCCATGCCCACCCCATGCCCTAATAGATGCCCAGCTTGTCCCAGAAGTCACAGATATGGTCCCTGGTGCCCACCTGGGCATGGGAGCGGACAGTGAAGTTCATGACCAACCAGGAGCTGGTGTCCGAGTAGCGGGGCCAGGCCGGCAGGCGCTGCTGTCTACAGAAGCCGCTCTGTTGCATCCGTGAGGCCGGGTCCCCGGTGTGGGCAAATGTCCCCCAGTAACACAACATCCGATTGGACAGCAGCCTCTCGGGTGGGGCCAGCGTGAAGTTAGCCATGGAGGCAGTGTTGAAGAGGAAGGGCAGCTCAGCGCCGTGACACACGTGCTCGTAGCAGAAGGACAGACCGGACCACACACTGTGGTCCGATATCACATGGTCGAAGACGTACATCCACACGGCGCTGCCCACTTTGGTGCCTGCCCGGGCTGCCTTGCGGGAGGGGCAAAGGAAGACGTAGTCTGTCACAATCTGGAGGGAAGTAGAGAGGTCATTGAGTTCAATACAATCTGGGCTAAAACAGAGAGATCATTGAGGTCAATAGAATCTGGGCTTAAACAGAGGTCAATACAATTTGTGGGCAAACAAAGAGGTCATTGAGTTCAATAGAATCTGGGAGTAAACAGAGAGGTCATTGAGTTCAATAGAATCTGGGAGTAAACAGAGAGGTCATTGAGTTCAACAAAGAGAAAAGAGTCCCTAGTGGCTAGTGTGTGTGCTACAGAACTGCCGCTCAAAGCATTTTGTCTCGCTTGTTACCTGGAAACTATACTCAGGAAAACACTCAGTGCAGCCGCCTACGCGGCACAGAATCATCTAGAACACCTGTAACCCTCAGTGTCCTCAAAGGATATACACTGAACAAAAATATAAAACGCAACAATTTCAAAGAGGGGGGGACGAAAGAGAGAGCCAGAGAGAAGAGGGGGGGGGGGGGGGTGGAAAGAGAGCGCCAGAGAGAAGAGGGGGGGGGGGGATGGAAAGAGAGCGCCAGAGAGAAGAGGGGGGGGGGGGATGGAAAGAGAGAGCCAGAGAGAAGAGGGGGGGGATGGAAAGAGAGAGCCAGAGAGAAGAGGGGGGGGGGGATGGAAAGAGAGAGCCAGAGAGAAGAGGGGGGGGGGATGGAAAGAGAGAGCCAGAGAGAAGAGGGGGGGGGATGGAAAGAGAGAGCCAGAGAGAAGAGGGGGGGGGGGGATGGAAAGAGAGAGCCAGAGAGAAGAGGGGGGGGGGATGGAAAGAGAGAGCCAGAGAGAAGAGGGGGGGGGGTGGAAAGAGAGAGCCAGAGAGAAGAGGGGGGGGGGGGGATGGAAAGAGAGAGCCAGAGAGAAGAGGGGGGGGGGATGGAAAGAGAGAGCCAGAGAGAAGAGGGGGGGGGGATGGAAAGAGAGAGCCAGAGAGAAGGGGGGGATGGAAAGAGAGAGCCAGAGAGAAGGGGGGGATGGAAAGAGAGAGCCAGAGAGAAGGGGGGGATGGAAAGAGAGAGCCAGAGAGAAGGGGGGGATGGAAAGAGAGAGCCAGAGAGAAGGGGGGGATGGAAAGAGAGAGCCAGAGAGAAGGGGGGGGATGGAAAGAGAGAGCCAGAGAGAAGGGGGGGGATGGAAAGAGAGAGCCAGAGAGAAGAGGGGGGGGATGGAAAGAGAGAGCCAGAGAGAAGAGGGGGGGGATGGAAAGAGAGAGCCAGAGAGAAGAGGGGGGGATGGAAAGAGAGAGCCAGAGAGAAGAGGGGGGGATGGAAAGAGAGAGCCAGAGAGAAGAGGGGGGATGGAAAGAGAGAGCCAGAGAGAGAAGAGGGGGGATGGAAAGAGAGCTAGAGAGAGAAGAGGGGGGATGGAAAGAGAGCTAGAGAGAGAAGAGGGGGGGTGGAAAGAGAGCTAGAGAGAGAAGAGGGGGGGTGGAAAGAGAGCTAGAGAGAAGAGGGGGGGTGGAAAGAGAGCTAGAGAGAAGAGGGGGGATGGAAAGAGAGCTAGAGAGAGAAGACGGGGGATGGAAAGAGAGCTAGAGAGGGGGGATGGAAAGAGAGCTAGAGAGGGGGGATGGAAAAAGAGCTAGAGAGGGGGGATGGAAAGAGAGCTAGAGAGAGAAGAGGGGGGATGGAAAGAGAGCTAGAGAGAGAAGAGGGGGGATGGAAAGAGAGCTAGAGAGAGAAGAGGGGGGATGGAAAGAGAGCTAGAGAGAAGAGGGGGGTGGAAAAAGAGCTAGAGAGGGGGGATGGAAAGAGAGCTAGAGAGAAGAGGGGGATGGAAAGAGCTAGAGAGGGGGGATGGAAAGAGAGCTAGAGAGAAGAGGGGGGAACGAGTAAGCTAGGGAGACCTACTAGATGTCAATCATCAGTATGTATGTTTTCAGGTCGTTCTGACCCAGCATGCATCTGACTGACCAATCTACCACTCTCTCTCTCCCCCAATGGCCATGCTTTTTTACGAAGATAACATTGAGTATTTCTCACTGTGATTTATTTGTCATAGAAAAAACATTATCCAAACTGATTCACATGTACAGCGACAGTGGGGTATTCATGTAGGAGTTCTCAAGTAGCCAACAAGTCACTGCACAAATCACATCAAATGAAGCAGCTGGGTATGAGAAATGGTTAGAAAACTAAAAACATGCAATCCTTCCAAAGTAGATACACAGATATGTTTCATACGTCAGGGGAGAGAAGGATGACTGCATCTTTTCATCCCCTCCTTCCCCTCCTTCCCATCATCTTCTTCTCTTCCCCTCGTCGTCTTCCCCTCCTTCCCCCACTCTATGTATGCATACATAACCAATACCAACACCATTGCCCGCCCCATGCCCACCCCATGCCCTAATAGATGCCCAGCTTGTCCCAGAAGTCACAGATATGGTCCCTGGTGCCCACCTGGGCATGGGAGCGGACAGTGAAGTTCATGACCAACCAGGAGCTGGTGTCCGAGTAGCGGGGCCAGGCCGGCAGGCGCTGCTGTCTACAGAAGCCGCTCTGTTGCATCCGTGAGGCCGGGTCCCCGGTGTGGGCAAATGTCCCCCAGTAACACAACATCCGATTGGACAGCAGCCTCTCGGGTGGGGCCAGCGTGAAGTTAGCCATGGAGGCAGTGTTGAAGAGGAAGGGCAGCTCAGCGCCGTGACACACGTGCTCGTAGCAGAAGGACAGACCGGACCACACACTGTGGTCCGATATCACATGGTCGAAGACGTACATCCACACGGCGCTGCCCACTTTGGTGCCTGCCCGGGCTGCCTTGCGGGAGGGGCAAAGGAAGACGTAGTCTGTCACAATCTGGAGGGAAGTAGAGAGGTCATTGAGTTCAATACAATCTGGGCTAAAACAGAGAGATCATTGAGGTCAATAGAATCTGGGCTTAAACAGAGGTCAATACAATTTGTGGGCAAACAAAGAGGTCATTGAGTTCAATAGAATCTGGGAGTAAACAGAGAGGTCATTGAGTTCAATAGAATCTGGGAGTAAACAGAGAGGTCATTGAGTTCAACAAAGAGAAAAGAGTCCCTAGTGGCTAGTGTGTGTGCTACAGAACTGCCGCTCAAAGCATTTTGTCTCGCTTGTTACCTGGAAACTATACTCAGGAAAACACTCAGTGCAGCCGCCTACGCGGCACAGAATCATCTAGAACACCTGTAACCCTCAGTGTCCTCAAAGGATATACACTGAACAAAAATATAAAACGCAACAATTTCAAAGATTTTACTGAGTTGCAGTTCATATAAGGAAATCAGTCAATTGAAATAGATTCGTTAGGCCCTAATCTATGGATTTCACAGGAATGGGAATACAGATATGCATCTGTTGGTCACAGATACCTCCCCTTCGCTTGCTCAACAGCTCACTTCATCTCCCCTTCTCCCCAGTTCACTTTCTCTACCACTCTCTCTCTCTCCCCCGCTCTCTTCCCCTTTACCTCTCCTTCGCACCTCCCAGGCTGAGCCATGTGGCCTCAGTGCAATAGCTGACATTTGTCATGACCCTCCCCTCCCCTGGGACCTGTCCTTTAGGAAGGGGGGGGGGGGGGGGGGGTCCTTCCTCCTATTCTGCTCCTCTTCACTGGGCACACACAGACAGTGAACTGTATATGAATACTAAACAGGTATGGGAGTGTCACCTTCTGCCCCCTGCCTCTCTCAGCACACTCATCTCTCACTTTAGATTCAAAACCTCCAGAGAAAGTACCTGAGGCTATTTACCATCCGAGCTCTCTGTTTCACATTTTGGATGTGGACTTGGAAATGAGAGCGTTTCCCTCACTACAGTGAATGCATGTATTCTACTGATGCAGTTTATGTATTCATTGTCTGTTGTTGTCTCTAGTGTGGTTGGAGTCAGTTTATCCTGTAATCCACACTGAACATCATCTAGCCTGAGCTGGTAGTGAAATAGCCTGGGCTGCATACTGAATATGGCTCTATCTGATGTCAACTCTCTGGCTGACTGGGTGAAGTTGCCCCTAGACACTGATCTTTGGTCAGTTTTGCATTTCCCCCAATACTGGTTAAGGTTAGGATGGGGGGAGGGGAAGCTGATCCTAGATCTGTAGCTTGGGGAAACTGTGATTGGGTAGTCTTCCTCTGTGTCTCTTATTTCCTAAAGATCTGCTTCCACTGTGTGGTATACATCTCAAAGAGACAATGGCACTCTGCTCCAGACAGCACCACTAATGATTCTTTGAGGAGGATGGCCATGGGAGGAGCCTAAACAGAAATTAGTATTTTAGCACCCTCTGCTGGTAATCATGCGGAGTTGCACTATGAAGAACCAAACGATCAGAAGTAACCCATCTCTACACAGATTAAAATCAGAAAATATAAAGCGTTTACCTCTAAAATAATTCAGGCAGTTAGAAACCCAGCTCTCTGGGTTATTGTGATAGTTTGGTTAATCAAAAAAAGAATCGGAACCTAATACAAATTTTGTAGCATATAATTATAATGATTAAGTCCGTCCGGATTTTTTTGATGACTTGGACAGATCATTCCCACAGAGAATTGAGTAAGAGATTTTCAGCATGGGGAGTAGGGTGAAGGTACCGCTAGAGTAGACGCTTATCTTGGGTCAGTTTATCATTTTTTGTTGGTTAGGATTGGGAGGAGGGGAAGCTGATCCTAGGTCTGTACCTACTGAAACCTTCTCCCCAGAGCTCAACAAGGCTCATCTAGATGCGGTGAGACGAAGCGAGGAGATGGGCAGATGTGTCCTCATCACGCTCCGAGGTCTCTCTCTACAGTCCACTGGCTGCAGACGTGACAGTCTAGCCCTACAACCACTGATCTGGAGCCTGACAATGAACATTGCCAAAACTTTTGTTGACTTTAATGTAAAACATTACTTTTTGGATGATTAATCAATGTCCTTTTTACATTCGATTAGTCTTTTATCTAACATGTTTGCATGGACAACACTGAGTTTCTCCCTGGCTACGTCCCAATGATCTCGTCTTCCTGATGTCTGGACCCGTTCACTACTCATTTAAAAGCATTGGATTGGTGTAGGCATAGGCTGGAGTTTCCATACCAGTCATTTCCTGCCAAATCCATTAAGGGAAGTGAACAAGTGCACACTTTGGGAGAAAGGAGAGAGTATTGGGACGCACCCTCTGTGAAAGTAATATTTTACCTGAGCCAGCATGTCCCGTCGGTCAATGTCCTTGTACAGGGGCAGGTACTTGTGTAGAATCCTGAGGGCGTGCTGTTTGAAGATGGCCGCGGTGTAGACGGTGCACTCCACCGCAGACACAGGCTTGGTGAAGACCCCGTACACAAATATCACCCCCTCCTCTGAAGTGGTTCCTGCAAGGTTGTTGTACGTCAACAGCATGCCTTCAAAATGTTGGTCCAAACATTCTGGTATAATCTTGGTTGTGTTCATTAGGCACCAAACAGAAGAAATCGGGATGAAACAGGGAGGGAGGGACTATCTGGAATCATTTACATTTTCTATAGAATGTTTTAAACATTTGCGAGCCATAATGAACACAACAATGGTATGAATATAACCATGGATCCTGTAGAAGGGAAGGACACAGAACACATCAGGGACGAAGAATCTCTCCTACAGATGTGTTATGTCGAGTGGCCAGCTGAGAGGGAACCAAATGCACTTCACCATCTAACATTCAACAACTCAATCTAATTAAGTCACACCCTTAGCCAGCTTAGCCAAAGCCCAGGCATTGACTTGGGGAGCCAATGCAACTCTTCAGGTCTCTGGCAATGGTTACTCGTCATCACACATGCACCGAACCATCTCTGTAACCTTAAGTGTGTAACAGATGTCTTCACTAGTTCAGAGTACCTACTTTTAATATACTGTAAGTTGTTCTTGGAGTGTCCTGAAAGACATTTGCCAAATTAAATGTATTAAGTGTTATGGGGCCAGCCGTTAAAAGCTGTTCTGGTTAAATGTGAGTGTATTTCAAGTGGTCCATACCAAGGAGGACTGGTTTCTCCTTCTGCCAGTGGCCTTTCTGGAAGGCAGTCACAGCCTGCTCCTTGATCAGCTCTCCATCCACGTAGGGCCCCCAGGTCTCAAAGATCTCCAGGAACCTGAAGGGATTCACCACTTTGGAACCTGAGACAGAGAAGAGAGAGAGAAGAGAGATGAGGAAGGGTAAGAAAGAGAGAGAGTCAGAGAAAACAACAATTAGTTACTTACCAAAATACATCCTGCAAATATACATAAAATGACTCCACTCAAAATGCTAAACAACTAGCTCTGTAATGAAACACACTTAAGCAACTCTAAGATGTTGATTTTGTCATGAATAAGGGCCAACTGAGATAGGTCAACAGTAGATATCTAGAGGGTCAACATTTGTTGTGTCCCAAATTGTTCCTTACTTTGACCCGAGCTCTATGGGGATAGGGGGCCATTTGGGTCACAACTCGGTCTAAAAACGGTCAGTCAGAGACAGACAGAGACACAGAAGAAGACTGGTCTCCTACTTGACTTAATCTGGGCAGCGAGGACAGCCTGAGGACTGAGGGACAGCAGGCACACGATGTCGCTCACAGAGCAGTTGGCCTGTCTGGCAAAGTCCCTCCCCAGCTTCAGGGCATCATGTCTGGAACAAAGAAAACAGACCACAGATAGTCTCTCTCTGCTCAATGGGAACATTAGGTAGTGCCACATCTCTTCCAGGAGAGTAACGACAGCTGGAGATGGAATGACTGTTTTACTAGGACATGGACTGGAACTTAAAGGTACCTCGTCTTCTTGGATGCATTAGCATGTCTAAACTGTAACCCCGAGGGGAGAAATAACATTGAATTTAATTGATTGAATTCAATTTTATTGAATTAATCCCATTTATTCCTTGTAGCTTGGCAGGCCGTATAACAAAACACTTATCAGGAAGGTTGGCGATTCACTTTTGTAGTCAATTTCACATATGGCAAGGATTACTCATTCAAAACGTGGGAAGGATAAGTTGATCTATATAGATGATAGAAGCAAAGTGAGGGTCTCCTTCTTAAACCTGAAATCCTGAATGGTGAAACCGCCACGTCTGTTTGGGATATTATAACAACGAAGAAGTTACTGGAAACAATGAACACTGTATTTTTCTCTTTGCCATCATCGCACGCGCGATAGAACAGTAGAATCCGTACTGACATTTATTTTGTTGCGTTGCACGGCGCTCAGCTTCGTCAACAAAACAACAACAACAACAACGGCGGTGGGGCGGACAGTGGGACCGTTTCCACTACGGCGGATTTCATATTTTAAAGGAGTTAGCGATCAAGACCACCAGCTGAGTCATGTGTACATTCGGCCAACGGAAGGAAACGGACTGAAACAGGAAGATAAATGTGGATCTGTCCAATGAGAAATGCTTGTTTTTGCTGCAGTGTGCCCTAATGAACACTACCCAGATGTTAGGAGTTAGAGGTCACCGACCTGGTCTTGAGAGGGATGGAGAAGGGTAGGCTCTGGAACACAGCCTGTTTGAACAGGAGCTTACTGCTCTGGACCATCAGATGGAGGCTCACTGACTGGGCTCCTGCACTCTCCCCAAACATGGTCACCTGTTTTGGATGTTAATGAGCCATAATCAGGGTTGTGTTGTATATCCACAGACAGAGAAAATAACAACGTACACAAACACATAATCCTGATGGTTTTATGCCTCATTTAGATATAACGCAGGATGATAAAGCTGTTTATCTTTGATTGATGGAGTTGGGATACAGAACTGAAAGGCTTTCAACATCACTTTTACTGAACCAACCAGCGTGTGGTACTAGCTGTTTGTATGAGATGCCAGCAATTTCTCTTTCTGCATGATCCAACGAATGTGTTTGTGTTGGGTCTGCAGTAGGGCACAACTAGGGCTTCTGGAAAACCAGAGAATTTATTGAAAGTTCCTGGGATTTTGCAACCCTACTCTGCAGCATCGTCCCATCTCTGGACAGCACCTTTCCCCACTCAATAACCACTCAGAGAAATGTCATCAGGGCTGGAGGAGCTCTTCTCTGGACAGCACCTTTCCCACTCAATAACCACTCAGAGAAATGTCATCAGGGCTGGAGGAGCTCTTCTCTGGACAGCACCTTTCCCCACTCAATAACCACTCAGAGAAATGTCATCAGGGCTGGAGGAGCTCTTCTCTGGACAGCACCTTTCCCACTCAATAACCACTCAGAGAAATGTCATCAGGGCTGGAGGAGCTCTTCTCTGGACAGCACCTTCCCCACTCAATAACCACTCAGAGAAATGTCATCAGGGCTGGAGGAGCTCTTCTCTGGACAGCACCTTCCCCACTCAATAACCACTCAGAGAAATGTCATCAGGGCTGGAGGAGCTCTTCTCTGGACAGCACCTTTCCCCACTCAATAACCACTCAGAGAAATGTCATCAGGGCTGGAGGAGCTCTTCTCTGGACAGCACCTTTCCCCACTCAATAACCACTCAGAGAAATGTCATCAGGGCTGGAGGAGCTCTTCTCTGGACAGCACCTTCCCCACTCAATAACCACTCAGAGAAATGTCATCAGGGCTGGAGGAGCTCTTCTCTGGACAGCACCTTTCCCACTCAATAACCACTCAGAGAAATGTCATCAGGGCTGGAGGAGCTCTTCTCTGGACAGCACCTTCCCCACTCAATAACCACTCAGAGAAATGTCATCAGGGCTGGAGGAGCTCTTCTCTGGACAGCACCTTTCCCACTCAATAACCACTCAGAGAAATGTCATCAGGGCTGGAGGAGCTCTTCTCCGGACAGCATCTTTCCCCACTCAATAACCACTCAGAGAAATGTCATCAGGGCTGGAGGAGCTCTTCTCTGGACAGCACCTTCCCCACTCAATAACCACTCAGAGAAATGTCATCAGGGCTGGAGGAGCGCGTCGCTGTGCCTCACAGAGGCTGTTATTCTCTATGCCTCACAGAGGCTGTTATTCTCCCCGTGGTGTGGCCTCACTACAAATCAGTCACGACAGCACCACAGGATATATAGAGGTCATTCAACAACAACCACTGCTGAAATAAAACCAACAAGGTATTTCTATACATGGTCAGAATGTGAATATCTAGGTCAGTGTATCTGGAGTTTTTCCTGACCAGAGTTGGAATCAATTCCATTTCACTTCAGTCCATTCAGGAAGTAGACAGAAATTCCAATTCACTGTTCAATGACAACAATTGGAATATAAATGTATATTTACTTCCCGAATTGACTGAATTTAAATGGAATTGACCCCAACCCTTTCCCTGACCACCAACCTGGTACTTGATGCCCAACCCTGCACCTAACGCCCAACCCTGCACCTGAGCCCCAACCCTGCACCTGAGCCCCAACCCTGCACCTGATCCCCAACCCTGCACAAAAAGAAGTGACCCCCAACTCTGCAACAAAACAAAAAGATCAGTTTGAGTCCGTTGAGATCATCAAGGACTTGAGGTGGTGGAAGAAAATCAGATGTTGTCATTTTGTATGACTGTGTGACTGTGGATCATTAGGCGTTAAATATATAAAAAAAACCAGACAAACAGGCAGGGACTACGTGGGCTAGTCTAAGAAACACTCATATTCGTTTTCCATTGCGAAACATTTGTAAATATTTTCCCTTGCCTGCTCTAATGAACACAACCCAGGATAATGTGTACGTGCTTGCCTTGCTGGGGTCGCCTCCAAACAGAGCAATGTTTTGTTGAACCCAGAGAAGAGCAACCTGCTGATCCAGGATCCCATAATTCCCGGTTGCTGAGGTTTTGGGGTCTTTTCCCGAGACGAGGAAACCAAACGCCCCTGCAATGATACAGCAAGTTCCTTGGACCATGAAAAACTATACACAAAACAATACACCTCTCAGAGGAGACTGGTGGGCAGAGATATAGGAGGACTGGCTAATCATAATGTCTGAAGTGGAATTGATGGAACGGATTCAAACACATCAACACATGGCGTTTTGATATGGTTCTATTTATGCCATTCCAGCCATTACAATTAACCCATCCTCCCATCTCTGCCCACCAGCCTCTTCTGACACCCACACAGATAATGGCCTTTTCTCAATGGTCTCACATACCCATATTGATCAGGCCACCACAGGGTCGCAACTCGCTACACCCACCAAATGGTATTTATTGAGGAGGGGATGGTAGAAGTCTAAGTCCACTTGAGAAAAGTATATTATATATACAGCAAGTTGATATACCCAGGGTCTTCTGCTAAATCAGACAAGCTCTCTGTTCAGAAATGTTTGAAATCACCATCCTAGTTTTGGGACTGTGTAAGATAATGTAATCAGCAAACACACTAATGAATCACAAAAGGTCTCTGTACTGTCTCTGCCCTGTTCCAGGTCTCTTATGAAAGAAACGATTTGATCTCAAGGAAACTAGCCTGGATAACTAGATAAAGGTTGTATAGTGAAGAGGTGTAGGGTGACGTTCCCTTGAAATACGGACCCTGGTCAGTTTGGCATTTCCCCCACTAATGGTTAAGGTTAGGTTTAGGGAAACGGATCCTAGATATGTACCTAGAGAAACTCCACCCCGGAGCTAAAGAACACCTGTCTTACCTAGCCGATACGCCATGCTCACCACCACAGTGTGAGTGAAGTTACTGATGAACCTCCCATCGTACAGGGGCTTGGAGGCTGAGCCAGCAATGAAATCTCCCCCGTGGATCCACACCATCACTGGCAGGGTTGTCAGTAAAGGGGAACTGAAGTTAACATCCAGAGGTACAAATATGTTGAGGTAGAGGCAGTTCTCACTCACCTATGGGAAGACACGTTTCATTTCAGAAACCAAATATTCACATTTCACACGCCATTTCACACGGCAAATAAAATACTCACATTATTGATGAATCAAAGACATTCCTGGATGTTATCGGGAGATTATTCAGGACTTTGTTAATTTCATGTTTCACTGTCAACACGCTGCACATGACACACTGCTAGAACATTGTGCTAAATCATAACAACATAATTATCGAGCCCATCTGTGTTAGTCCCCTACCTTCTGAGGGCACCTGTCAGATATAGGGCCACTGCAGCCTTGCATACAGGCGTCCCTCGGGTACGTGGCGTCGTGGACCCCCGGCCACGGGGTCACCGGTCTGGGGGGCTTCCAGCGGTGCGTGGCCACAGGTGGGTCCGCGTACGGGATCCCATAAAATATGTGGGACTTTTCCACTGTGAGTCCCTTGATCAACCCATTGTTGGTCAACACTATGGGGCCATAGTCAGGAATATCAGGGATGGTAGTCCTGGTGTTGAGTGTATTCTGGATGACTGGTTCCTCATCAGTCCAGATGGGAATGGAATCCTCTGGATCTCCAAGCTCCTCCAGTGAGTTTGTTTCAACGCGAAGGTCCCTGTTGATAGCCAGAGGCTGATCCCTGACCAGTAGTCCAGAGGAAGAAATCCTTCTAATAAACTCTGTAAGGTCGATCTCATTCTCAAACGTTGCCTCCTCTGCAAAAGACATCGCAAAGACCAGTGAGCAAAGCAGCAAGAAACAGTGACAGCTCTCCATCTTTCCTGAATGAATTATTAGAAAGTATTAGCCAGGGTCTCTCAGTCAGGTCAGATCATTCTCCAGTTGCGTCCTAGCTGGGGCAGAAAATGGAAGCCTAAACTCCTACACAGATGAGTAAGGGGGAAATGCTTCTTCCTTTTCAGGCTTTCCTTTTCATACCATATTTGGTAAGGAGAGGAAGTCGAGTGGCAGGTCAGAGGGACTATATCAATCAAGACAAAGACAAAGAGAGTAGGCGTTCCCTAACAGAAATATGCAAATTAACACTAATATGCACCAATAATATATTTATAGTTTGCGCTTGGCTCTGCCCACCTCCTTGATTGAGTGTTCACAGTGTGAAAATGATTCCCATGTAAAAGCCCCATGTGAACGATCTTGGGTTTAACAATAAGAATCTTTGGTTCTTACAGAGGCCTGTGTGGATACTCATGACACTAATTTGGCCAATTGGACAGTTCTCAGACAGAACTTCCCTTGTCAGACAACTGTGAATTAGGACTCATGACTGATATACTTGGGATAGCCAGGACCCTGTGATGCACTTCCAGTAATGGGAGGCAGGTGGTCTTTCCTTTACCTAACGAGATAATAGGTTCCCATGATGTGAAGCTCAGCTCATTCTTGGGTGGTCACAATATTGCTCTGTGTGACGTTTCCTCTAGATACAGATCTAGGATCAGATTCCCCTCCCCCCAATCCATATCTGTAACATTAGTTAAACATCATAATATATGATATTATGCAAATCATTTGTGATCAAACCTGCACCAAGACAGTGGGCCCTATCAGATTGACCTGCACCTGTTAGTCATTATTAGTCGATGACGTCAGGTCAGTCGTTTGTTTTCGTCAACTCAATCACGCTTACCCATACCTGAGTGCAAAATAACAGCCGCAATAAACATGTAGGCTAAACATATACTTAATTTCGTTCTTGTATTATTCATTTAATGGTGAATTAAGGTGGCCATGATTATTGATAAAGAACACCGAATTTGCTTTTGCAGGACCTGTTTCCATTTATATTGTTCATTCTTGTACCTCACACGATATCTCTCGGTAAGTAGCCTGTGCGTGCTAAGTGCGTTATTGTCGTGTTTGTAATTGATACTGAGTGGCTATGCTGTTTCCACATCAATTATGAGTTACACACAAACATATATTTAGTTTAATTTCCTCCCGGGACGCGAGGTTTTGGTTGTAACGTTAGCTTCTTACAATCTGCAGGAAGCTGCAGTAGTTTTACTTTCTCCATATGTTGGAAAATCAGCAACAATTCCTTGTTTGGGAGGTAAACAAGTCCAGTATTTCATAAACACATAATCATGCCAAACTTCTGAACCATGCACTTGGCACTAACTTACACCTATGTGTCTTGTTCACTTTGATTCTCTACAGTTGGCCAGAAGGACATTTATGGTTGAACACCACCAAATTGAAATCCATTTGGAGAGAGGACACATTTTCGTCTTTGACAGTTGCCACTACTGTGGAACACAAATTGACACTTCATTATGGTGTCATGGTTCGGAAGTGGATATTCTCCATCTTCCCAGGTCTTCCACACTTCCACTCATTGACTTTATTTAAGTACAAACACTGTTCTGTATCCATTGATCTAAACAAATTATGCAATATTTTAGTTCTGTGATTCTGAGATTACCATTGGTGTTCATTAGATCAGGATACAGTATAATAATTGTTTTCTTCACTTGAAGGTTCACATTCCATTGAGTTCAGAAGTATACATAAACCTGACCAACAGCCCATCAATAGCACTCTGGTGGGTAGACCTGTAATATAAGTGATGACATTCTCCTCTTATCTGGTGTCACCATAATGTCCCTTTTGAATGAAAGATTAATGTTTGTCCATTCTCATGTTATCGCTCTTAGGAAGCCCTGGAGTTGTTCTCCACCAATGAGGTGTTTGCGTGTGAAAACAGCACTCTGTACCTCTATCAGGATCCAAACTTCATCCTCATGCTCGGTAACGTTGTTACGTCTTTGTCTTTGTTTGAGAGAGAGAGGGGGACCGAGAGAGCCACAAAGGGAGAGGGATAAATAAATGGAGGGAGGGAGATGGAAGGAGAGAGATGAAGGAAGGTAGGTAGATGGAAACATGGATCGTCAGAAAGGCAGACAGACATGAGACTCAAAAGGGAGTGAGAGCAAAAGTGAAATCAAGATGGAGACAGAATTCAGGTGATGATCTGGGAATATGCCTACTATACCACTGGTGTGCAGGTCATAAATGTAGTCATCACTCCCATCTCCTCTCCTAGGTCACACCGTGCGCTACCCCTTGAAGCTGGAGTCCAGGAGTACCTCCATGTTACTGGTGTCCTGGAAAGAGAAGATGCAGCCCCCGGCTGCCCCTGTCCCCGTCCACTCTGTGTCCCTATACCACTCTGAGATGAAGGCCTACGCTGCCCTTAGTGTGGACAGTACCCACTCCAACCACTACCGCTTCACAGCCCTGGAATCCTGCAGTTCCTATGCTGCCTGTGTGGAGGTGGCAGGCAGCCACTCGCTTACCTGTCTCTCCACTATCACAGGTACAGTTGGGGTGTATTCATTAGTGCATACTGTAGCAAAACTAATACACTAGTTCCTAGTGAATACACTCTTGGTAGCTCTAGTCGTTGTCACCCTGTGTAATCGCACCGATCTTTCTTAGAGGTTCAAACTGTTATTTACAGGCCTTTTTGATGATATAAAATAATAAAGTATAGATTTTTGAGGAATATAACTTATGTCCTGTCCCATGAGCTCGCTACTGATGAGTAGCACTGTGTTGTATTGATATTTATGGAGTAATTACTTTGTTACATATTGCTGCATAATTGCTATTCATATCCAGACCCAGAAGTCCCCAGACATTTCCAGGTGACGACGTGGAACAGCAGCAGTGTCACAGTGTCCTGGGACTGTCCCGACAACCGCAAGTTCTCCTTCTTCCTTGTCACGGTCCTCTACCTCAATGGCACCAACCATGTATTGGAGGAGAGGTCATTCAGGCACACACTGGACACCTTTGTGTTCTCTCAATCTGACCTGCCGCCCTGTAGCAGGGTGAAGTTTGGCCTGCAGACGGTGTGCCAGGCAGGCACGGAGGCTCGCCACAGCAGAATGGTCCTCATCAAAGGGAATACTGGTAAGATCCACCTAGTTGATGCTATGCTAGGCTGAGTGTCAATAGCCTTAAGTTTCATCCCCTCGTCTCCTTCCCTTTTATATGCGCAAATCTGAGGGTAGGACCGGTGTTCTGAGGAGGGTAGGACCGGTGTTCTGAGGAGGGTAGGACCGGTGTTCTGAGGAGGGTAGGACCGGTGTTCTGAGGAGGGTAGGACGGGTGTTTTCACCTATTCTAACAGAGTTCTCTGATCACTGCAAATGAGGGGAAGGAGAAAAGAGGAAATCACTTCTATTGACATGCAGCCAAAGTAAACCCATAACATCTGTTCATCCAAGGCACTGGTTTCACACAGTCTTGAATTGCCTTTCTCCTACTTTGCTTACGGTGAACACTTTTGGAAATGACTATCGGCCTTCTCTTTAGTCCACTCAGAAATCGAGAACCTGTGGCAGACCTCCTCGGGGCCGGACAACTACACCCTGAGCTGGGTGGTGAGGAACACTTCTTCTATCTCCATGTTCAGGATCTACCACCAGGGGGTGCTCCACTACACCACCCTGCTCACCAGCCACACGGTGGCCAGCCTTCTGCCGTGCAGCCAGTACTTGGCTAGAGTAGAGGCGCTGTGTGGAGACAGCGTGGTCATGAGCTCCAAGACCGTACTCGCTCGCACAGGTAAACTGGAGCCAAACTGGGCTCATGTTGAGCGTTTGCGTGATTGATGTTTGGGCAGCTCATGTCTATTTTTGACTAGGTTAGAGATTCATTTAGGGGGGATTGAATGGATAAAATGAATAACGATAACCTAATCATTTAATCAGCTTGATTGGTGATTAAATAAAGTGCGATCACATGCTTTTATGTACATGCTTTTGTTCCAATCCAACACCTGATTCAACTATTCGTGATTGATTGATTAGTTCAGTAGACAGTATGTATGGCAGCAGTACTGGGCTGGAACACAAACCTGCCCACCCTGTAGAGACTATAGGACCAGTATTGAAGACCACTACAGTATTGCAGACCTGTATCTGCTATGTTGGGCGGGTATTTGCTTTCTCCTCTCTCTTTTCAGAGGTGATGTTTCCCCTAGGTACAGATCTAGGATCACATTCCCTTCCCCCAATCCTATTTTTATTTTTTTTGTGTGTGTGAATTTTTCTCCCCAATTTCGTGGTATCCAATTGTTTTTTAGTAGCTACTATCTTGGGTCAACTGCACCCTACTCCGTTCTTCTCTCTCCTAGGACCCAGAGGTGTTTCAGAACTGCGCTACCGTCCTGAGGACTCTACAGCGCTGTGGATTGGTGGGACCGGACAGGGCCTGGCCTTTCAGTACCAGCTGTCTTATGACAATGGCTCGACCATCCAGCAAGGCCGGCTGATGGAGCCTTTGCTCCCCCTCCTGGGGCTCATTGAGGGTGCGCGCTATGCCCTGGACGTGTGGGAAGAGTGTGATGGCGAGTGGAGCGCCGACCCGGCCCTGGTGTGTTTCGATGGAGTCAACGTTTCCGTCAACGCCCTCGTGCTGCCGGTGGCGTCCACCCTGAGGCCGAATGAAGACAAAGGTTGGTGTCATCTGGGCTGTGTTCAGTAGGGCACAACGTTGTGGAATTATCATATATACAGTACCAGTCAAAGGTTTGGACACCTACTCATTCAAGGGTTTTTCTTTATTTTTACTATTTTCTACGTTGTAGAATAATAGTAAAGACATCAAAACTATGAAATAACACACATGGAATCATGTAGTAACCAAAAAGTGTTAAACAAAATATATTTTAGATTTTAGATTCTTCAATGTAGCCACCCTTTGCCTTAATGACAGCTTTGCGCACTCTTCACATTCTCTCAACCAACTTCATGAGGTAGTCACATTGGAATGCTTTTCCAACAGTCTTCATACATATGGTGAGCACTTGTTGGCTGCTTTTCCTTCACTCTGCGGTCCAACTCATCCCAAACCACCTAATTTGGGTTATGGTCAGTGATTGTGGACCCAGGTCATCTGATGCAGCACTCCACCACTCTCCTTCTTGGTCAAATAGCCCTTATGTAGGTGTTTTGGGTCATTGCCCTGTTGAAAAACAAATGATAGTCCCACTAAGCGCAAACCAGATGAGAAGGTGTATCACTGCAGAATGCTGTGGTAGCCATGCTGGTTAAGTGTGCCTTGAATTCTAAATAAATAATTGAGTGTCACCAGCAAAGCACCATCACACCACCTACATGCTTCAACTAGTCTGCCTTTCACAAAGACACGGCGGTTGGAACCAAAAATCTTGAATTTGGACACATCAGAACCAAGGACAGATTTGCACCAGTTTAATGTCCATTGCTCGTGTTTCTTGGCCCAAGCAAGTCTCTTCTTCTTAATGGTGTCTAGTTGTGGTTTCTTTGTAGCAATTCAACCATGAAGGCCTGATTCACGCAATCTCCTCTGAACAGTTGATGTCTGTTACTTGAACTCTGAAGCATTTATTTGGGATGCAATTTCTGAGGCTGGTAACTATAATGAACTTATCCTCTGCAGCAGATAATTCTGGGTATTCCTCTCCTGTGGCGGTCCTCGTGAGAGCTAGTTTCATCATAGCACTTGAAGGTTTTTGCGACTGTACTTGAAGAAACTTTCAAAGTTCTTGACATTTTCTGTAATGATTGACCTTCATGTCGTAAAGTAATGATGTACTGTCATTTCTCTTTGCTTATTTGAGCTGTTCTTGCCATAATATGGACTTGGTCTTTTACCAAATAGGGCTGTCTATACCAACCCTACATTGTCACAACACAAATGATTGGCTCAAACGCATTAAGAAATTTCACTTAAGGCACACCTGTTAATTGATATGCATTCCAGGTGAAAACCTCATGAAGCTGGTTGAGAGAATGCCAAGAGTGTGTAAAGCTGTCATCAAGGCAAAGGGTGGCTACTTTGAAGAATCTAAAATATATTTTGACATGTTTAACACTTGTTTGGTTACTACATGATTCCAGATGTGTTATTTCATAGTTTTGATGTCGTCACTATTATTCTAAAATGTAGAAAATAGTAAAAATAAAGAATAACCCTTGAATGAGTAGGTGTGTCCAAACCTTTGACTGGTATTGACTGGTATTGTATGTGCAAACGTGCCTCTGATGCGTAGAGTAAGGAAGCACGTTATCTCTATTAACGTCATTTCGATCCCGTGTTCCATGACGTTTGTCTACTGAACCTACGCCAGATGTTTATTGTTGGGTGGGTTTAGGAGAGGAAGAAATGGATGTTTATATTGTTGGGTGGGTTTAGGAGAGGAAGAAATGGATGTTTATATTGCTGGGTGGGTTTAGGAGAGGAAGAAATGGATGTTTATATTGTTGGGTGGGTTTAGGAGAGGAAGAAATGGATGTTTATATTGTTGGGTGGGTTTAGGAGAGGAAGAAATGGATGTTTATTGTTGGGTGGGTTTAGGAGAGGAAGAAATGGATGTTTATATTGTTGGGTGGGTTTAGGAGAGGAAGAAATGGATGTTTATATTGTTGGGTGGGTTTAGGAGAGGAAGAAATGGATGTTGCAGGAACAGATTTGCTATTCTACATGCACTTGATATGATCAGTTAAAGCGTTTTCTTTAAACGAGTGCTTTGTTAATTGTCTTCTCGTGCATTTTTATGCTATTACTTATGAAATTAAACTGCTTTGGCTTATATACTCAGACTTTCCATGTACACAATGTTTATGGCTTTGTTTTGCTGTAGGGTTGATGTTTTGTTTTCTCAGTTCTAGCCTTTATTGTGCCTTGGTTAATGGTGTTGGACCCAAAGACTGAGCCCTGGGCTGAGCTGAAGCGCATCTACGAAAAACTAGTGAGTGTCTTTGGGCACCAAATGGAATAAAACTGACTGAAACCGAGAGGGACTACTTGGACTTGACAAGAAACGTTAACTTAAACATATTACAAAAAATAAAAAAATTCTGTCATGTGGTCTTATGAACACAACCCTGGCCTCCCTCTCACTGACATTTATTCATGCCCATAGCTGGAGGAGCTTTTGAAAGAGTACCCAATTAAGACCAGGGTGGAGTTGGTTGCGTTCAAGGAGCTGGAAGGCGAATCCAAAACTAAGATTACCTTTCAAGGCTTTGACGCTTCCATAACCGACGTAGACTTACCGCTACCACCTGGCGAGCAGCTGGACCATATCCAGTCCCTCCAGCCGCCCAATATCACAGTCAAGGACGGGATCATCTACTGGGATGGTAAGAGAACCACTAACAGCATCGCATGGAGTATCGTCAGATTTCTTTTAACATTTCATGTCTTTTAAACTTGTGTGATGCGCTCAAACTATAATTCTTGCCTACCTAGGCGGTTACCTGTCCCAAATGTGGGGTTTGTATGTTGCTTGGCACACTATCACTGAAATAATGGAACTCTGTGCATTACACAGAATGCTGCTGCTGTTTTTTTATGCTCCATTGTAAAGTCAGCTTCCCCTCTCCCAATTCTAACCTTAACCATTAGTGGGGGAAATGAGAAACTGACCCAAAAGCAGCGCCTAGGGGTAACTTTACCCTCCCTTTTGGACAGACCCAGATGAGTGTGCGACGCCTGACCTGAACAGGTGTGATGCCAACTCTTTGTGCGTCAACACTCTGAACTCCTATACCTGTGTGTGTCAACATGGCTTCTATGACGTCGGGCCCGCCTTCGTTCCCCCTCCTACCCCTGCCTCACATCCTGTCTGTTATGGTCAGTTAGCTTCCTGTTATCAATATGTCTGTTGGTGTACCTTTTTTTGTATTCAATACTACACCACCCCTGTTTACTGATGGGTCATGTTCAATAGGGCACACAGCGGATAACGTTTTGTTTTAAACGTGTTGCAATGGAAAACAAGCATTTTCATTGGAGAAGTTCAGGCAGTCCCTCCTTGTTTGTCTGGTTTCTTCTGTTCTGTGCCTAATGAATAAGACGCTGAATCCTTTTGAGGGTAAAGAAATTAATTCCAACAGAAAAAGGGATGTTCACCCAGTGCCTGACGAGATCGATGGCCGGAGGTATCGCCAAAGCCTTCCTGATTGGCTACTTTGGTGGCGACGTGACGGTTGTCTTGAATGAAGGCCGTTGTACCATGGAGGAGAGCGGGACGCTCTACCACTTCCACGTGTTGCGTAAACCCTCGCAGTGTGGAACGATACGGCTGGTGAGTGACCATGCATTCAGATATGCAAAGGGATTATAATGGAATCTATATAACCGGTCACACTGGATACCTGCCAAGCACTACTGTAATGTAATTATGCCATTGTGCACAGCACTGCGGATTAAATGGGATTGTATGTTTGTGCATGCGTATGCTTGTGCGAATGTGTGTGTTTACATGCTTGTGTGTGTCCAGGTGAACAGAACACACATCGAGTTCCGGAATACTCTGACAGTGACCTTGAGCAGAGAGAGGACCATCACACGAAGAGATCTCAAGGTTATCTGGAAGTGCATCTACCCCCGGAACTATGTCCGCAACACCCAGATAAACGTAGATCTGGAGTGGTAAGAAAAGATAGATCGGAGTAATTCTGGGGCCAGGAGATGTTTCTGATTAGGTGACCTACAAGGAAAAACTGGTCCTGTAGCCTGGCAAGGCTTGCAAATGGAGGGAATATTACCGGTACCTTTTGAAATGTACAAGTAATCTTTTGATTCATACAATGGATCAGAATCCCCTCTCTACCCCCTCCAGGATCACCTCCCACTCTGTGGTGGAGTACAACTCCTCCCATCAGCTGGGTCTGGCCATGACCATGTACAGCGACAACTCCTTCTCCTACGGCTACAGAGACTCCATCGCCCTCCACCTCAGTGACGTACTCTTCTTCGAGGTGGCCCTCCTGACAAACAACACGTTCGCCTCGGAGGTCCTGCTAGAAGTGATTTCCTGCTGGGCCACAGAGAGCCCGGATCCACAAGACGAAACCAAGGGCTTCTTTCTCCTAGATGGGTGGGTTACTGTACTGGGTCATATTCATTTGTGCACACAAAAAACAAGAGTTTGTTATTGGAGAAGTTCAGGTAGCCTCGCCTGTTTTAGTCCATTTTCTTCTGTTTGATTTCTAGTGAATATGACCCTGGTGTGAAATATGGTATTCTAAACTCGGGGCTGCGTTCAATCGAGCAATATAAAATGTCATGTAGAGGCATTATGTGATGGTGGGGATAGGTTATTAGAGTATAGGGTTCTTTTGTTGAGGTATAAAATATTATTTGTTTTTGGACAACATGGTACCTCCATGTTTTCAAACATTATCTTCTGTTTCAAACCTACTGGGCATGACCCTGGATTTTCAAGACTTAAAAAAAAGCAGTTTGGGATCATTCCCTATTCTCTTGTCCTCAGCTGCCCTGTTGACAGCACCTTTCATTGGCTGTCTGTGAACGGTGTGTCACAGAGGAGCAGATTCTCCATTCACATGTTCACTATGCCCAAGGAGTTACCCATCTACATGCACTGCCTGGCCCGGATATGCAGTCACGATGAGGACTGTACTACGGTAAATTTCTAACAAGTTCAAGTCTATTTGCCATTATAAATATATTGAAAATCTTAGTAGTTGTTCAGTTTAAAAATGGTAAGAATGATTAGGACATATGTATTAGACCTTACAAATACACATAGAAATGTGTTACAGAGCAGTCATTTTAATTGAAAGTAAGTCTAAGAAGCGGTAGATCTTTCTATATGAGCTATTTCTATGCTTTCTATTTCTAAGTTTAGTTTTTGTGTCTCTTTAGTTTTTGTACACCAGCTTCCAACGGCTGAAAATATTTCACAGCGGTTTAGATGGTATAATGATTCTTACACTATACTTACTTGTTTAGTCACAAACTGAAATTAGGCAAACTATTAGCATTTTAGCAACCAGGAAATGGTTGAGATTTCTGCATAGTGCATCTTTTTAAAGCTGATATTCACCTTTGCTCAACAAACATCTGTATTGATCGGACAAACAGTTATGCACATTTATTAGTAATGACTTGGTCATTATTGTTTTTATACCTATTTTCCTATGATTCTCTGTAGAACTGTACCACCCACAGACTTTCAAAGAGATCAACAGCTAGATGGGATCCATACATCAATGTAGCTGTGGTCGTGTCTGCAGGACCACTGATGGTCACCCCCGAGGCGGCACCAGGGACCAAACTCTCCAACTGTGAGTTGGTGTGATGTGAAACGTTTTGAGCGTTGCCGATATCGTTTTAATCTATACATTTATTTCTGAAACTTCTGTAACATTCTTGAACAGGCCTGTGGTACCTGGGGATGCTCCAAATGATGTATTGGATACTAATTCAGTTTGTAACAGTGATATGTGAATGCTTCCATGCAGCAGTTACACCTTAACTCGTGTAAAGCACCAGCAGCAATTTTTCAACAAACTGTTACATGGCGATACTTCCATAATTGGAACTTACCAGTGTCTTCTCAACTGCCGTCGTGGAGCATTGGAACTTAGAAAATGCTCAGTTTATAAAATGAAATACATTATTGCTCAATGAGGTGATCTTAACAATGTGTACTCCACCATATTGTCTGTTTCCGATCTTCCGGATCGATCAAGACACTTAGGTGTCCACGCCAAAGTGTTTCATGTCATGACCGCAACTCAGAAATCAAGTGTCAATTCTTTATTTTATTTCACATTTATTTAACCAGGTAGGCCAGTTGAGAACAAGTTCTCATTTACAACTGCGGCCTGGCCAAGATAAAGTAAAGCAGTGAGAGACAAACAACAGTATTTATTCCATGTGTAAAACGTACAGTCAATAACACAATAGAAAAAGTCTATAGTGTGTGCAAATGGCGTAAGGAGGTAAGGCAATAAATAGGCCATAGCAGCGAAGTAATTACAATTTAGCAAATTAACACTGGGGTGATAGATGTGCAAGTAGAAATACTGGTGTACAAAAGAGCAACAACAAAAAAAGTAAATAAAAACAATATGGGGGTAAGGTAGGTAGTTGGATGGGCTATTTACAGATGGTCTGTGTACAGCTGCAGCGATCGGTAAGCTGCTCAGATAGCTGATGCTTAAAGTTAGTGAGGGAGATATGTCTCCAACGTCAGCGATTTTTGCAGTTTGTTCCAGTCATTGGCAGCAGAGAACTGGAAGGAAAGGTGGCCAAAGGTGTTTGCTTTGGGGATGACCAGTGAGATATACCTGCTGGAGCGCATGCTACGGGTGGGTGTTATGGTGACCAGTGCGCTGAGAAGGCGGAGCTTTACCTAGCAAAGACTTATAGATGACCTGGAGCCAGTGGGTCTAGCGACGAATATGTAGCGAGGGCCAGTGGTGGGTGGTATATGGTGCTTTGATGATGAAACAGATGGCACTGTGATAGACTGCATCCAGTTTGCTGAGTAGAGTGTTGGAGGCCATTTTGTAAATGCCATCGCTTTGACACCCGCCTGTCCCAATCAATGAGAGATGACTAAGATGCTGGTGTATAATTGTTGGGTGGTTCCAGGAAATTTGTCCCTTTTGGGTGTTGTAACTTTTCTTTTTTTTCACCTGATTTTAACATTCTGTCATAATGAACACATGTTCAACATAATACTTGTTTTTTTCCCCCATCAAGGTTAAATAATAGGCACTGACTATAGTAATTGTAAGTGGCAATTAAAGGGACAGGGTTGACGATTTCATCTTAAATCAGCCCTAAATCCTCTTGTGACGGGGGATGGAAGTTTGTTGTTTGCAACAGGGAGGGACAATTGAATGCAAGCTTTACAAAATAAATTTAACTGTTAAAACATTTCTAGCCTGTATATGGCTAACGGGGTTATTAACATGTTATGCTCAACCTGCTCAGTTTTCCACCAGAAAGAGTAGAACCAGCTTTTACATTATGATTTGACTAAGATGTGTCTTTTGAAAAAATTATTTAAAATCGATTAGGTTCATCATATTAAAACGTGAGTTCAGTTCACGTAACAGGTTTGACCTTAAAATGAGGGACAAGTTTTTTTCTTAATGTATCTCTAATCGTATGAAATAAATAACTCTTCAGAAATGACTTTGTCAAAGCAGCAAAAATATCTAGGGCTTTACAATGATGGTGAAAACTTGGAAAAATGTTGGTCCTAAGTCGGGTAAAAGTATTATTAGAAATCAGATTTAATTACATTTTCCATGTGGTCAATATTAATGGGAACTTCGTCTTTTAAAATCAAATATTGGTGGACAATTTCTACTTAAAATATCAGATGCTAAAGGTATCCTGTTCTATTACTTCATGAAGCAAAAATGTTATTTGATTATGGAGCATTTACTAAATTCCAATGTTTCACCTGCAACTAGAGATGGGAGTTGAGAAGACCCGGAAAGTTCAAGTTGAAAATGTATCAACATTTTAAAGGTTATTAAACAAATTGCGGGTGTATGGAAGCATACACATCACCCTTACAGAGTACAGCTATAATTCAATATGTCTGTTTCCTTGCAGGGGATGAGGCTTTGACAATGATCTACGTTGTGGGAGGAACCATGGGTGTCTTGATGTTGACGATGCTTGGTGTGAGCGCAACAAAGGCTATAATGAATTATTATGAGAGAGCAAGGCCTCAATAAAAACACAGAACCACATCTCTTTTTCCTTTTGTCCTGAGTATCAGGGATTCATTCAATATGTTTTGTACAGATGTCTTCACTAAGTAAATATTGCCAAAATGAACAATTAACATTAAATGCCACCAGTAGGTGTACGGTGGCTTCTAATGCTATTGGTGGTAGGCTACCTCAGTCGACAAATTGTGACGGGCACACCCAAACCACTTGCCAATATATCAAATGACTTAACTACACTGAACCAAAATATAAATGAAACATGTGAAGTGCTGGTCCCATGTTTCATGAGGTGAAATAAAAAAAATCACAGATTGTCCATACACACACAGCTTATTTCTCTCAAATACTGTGTACAAATTTGTATGTCCCTGTTAGTGAGCATTTCTCCATTGCCAAGATAATACATCCACCTGAATGGTGTGTGTGTGTGTGGTCGTGGAAAAAGTACCTAATTGTCAAACTTGAGTAAAAGTAGAGACCATTATAGAAAATGACTCAAGTGAAAGTCACCCAGCGAAATACTACTTGAGTAAAAGTATTTGCTTTTAAATAAACTTAAGTATCAAAAGTAGATGTAATTGCAAAAATGTACAAGTATAAATAATTAAAATTCCTTAACCAAATGGCACTTTTTTTTTTTTTTACCGATAGCCAGAGGCACACTGCAACACTCAGACATCAAATCAAACTGTTTGTCACATTCACTGAATACAACTGTAGACCTTACCAGGCTTGGAAGTATTTCTGTCTAATAAGGCCTGTGTGTGGAAAAACTCATGATGATTGGCTGGGCCTATGCCCTCCAAGGCCCACCCATAGCTGCACCCCTACCCAGTCATGTGAAATCCATAGATAACTGGCCTAATTTATTTCAGTTGACTGATTTCCTTAAATGAACTAACTCAGTAAAATCTTTGAAATGGTTGCATTTATATTGTTCAAGCCAATTTAATTATACTGAAGTGTTTGAGAGGCGCACTGCCCGCAACTCCAATAAATATGCACTTTGAAGGAAGTTGCTAACTAGCATTAGCACATTGACTTGACGTCTATGGGAGAAGCTAGCATTCTAGCTATTCCCATATACTTCTAGGCATAAGCACAATGCATTGACATCTATGGTAGCAGCTAACATGCTAGCTATTCCCATAGACTTCCAGGCAATGTGCTAACGCTAGTTACAATTAATAGCCAAAATCTTAACACTTAAAATGGCGGCGTATAAATTGTTGCAAAACTGTATTTAATAATGGAGCATTTTCTATAGCTATTTCAATGCAACTAGCTATAGGAGTTCTGAAGACACCAGTGACTTCCGAAATGAGAACGAAGAAGGTATCGCCAGGTTGGTCGAAAATCTGTAATTATGGCTAATCAGTAACTAATTAGCCAACGAAGCGAAGTTAACACCTGCAAATGAAATACAGGGGTGTTATTATAAATTGTTTTAATTTAACTAGGCAAGTCAGCTAAGAACAAGTTATTATTTACAACGACGGCCTAGGAACAGTGGGTTAACTGTCTTGTACAGGGGCAGAACGACAGATGTTTACCTTGTCAGCTCGGGGATTCGATCTAGCAACCTTTCGGTTACTGGCCGAAAACTAAAAAACGGCTACCAAAACTCAAACCAACCACACACAAATCATATTCAAGTCAATAGAACACCGATCATCACACACATTGTAGAGACGCACTGTACAGCTAAACCCGACAAAACCAAGAATCAACGTTGTCCAAATCATTGATCGTATCTAGGCTCTAGGCTACCTACCGCTCCAATAATGTAGTGATAGGAACGACAAATCAATATGAAGGATAGATAAATAATAGCAAATATTGTAAGGATCGAAAGGGTTGTTGTGACACAATTTTGCAAAGACTCTTACACATTGGGATATAGTTTCAAGAACGCTCTTAGCACGTAATGCAACGCAGCAATTTTGAATGCAACCCTCATCTTAGTTCCAAACTACGCAGTTCCGGTCTATATTTCCGGCATCACAAAAATGGCGTCCTCCACTAACGAGGGAAGCGTGAATGAAACGCGGTCGGAGAAGAAGTCGAAAAAGAATACAAACCAAGGTATTACAACGACATTGTCTAGTATCAGAAACAAATGTATTATTTCTTAATAATAGTCCACGTTTCTGGATACATGTATCTGAGCAGAAGCCTGATTTCCCTTGATTTGTGTAGCTCGCGCCCGGCCTCATGATTATTTATTTTGCTAGTATGAGCACTGCTTGAAGACTGCTACCAATTTGTTCTCAGTGAAATAACGTTTGTTCTATGGGAAAACGTGCATGCAATTTACCTACCTAGTTATGAAGCTAGCTATAACGTTAGGTGTGTTATATCCTAGCTTTAATCTTGTATTTTCAGTGGATGAATCTCAACTCTTCGCTGTTCCCGATGGATGGAAGGAGCCAGCATTCACAAAAGATGACAACCCCAAAGGTCTACTGGAGGAGAGCAGTTTCGCCACTCTCTTTCCGAAGTATAGAGAGGCATACCTGAAAGAATGCTGGCCACTGGTGCAAAAAGCATTAGGCGATTCAGTAAGTTAAGCCAATTTAAAAGGGAAATATGCAGTTGAAATAATAACAAAGCGTCCATTCTGATACGGGTTTGGTTAAAAGCTGAAATGTAGCCACTCAAATTCATATTCAGAGCTATGAATGCAAGGATTTAACCATCCATGAGATCGAAGTTATAGCTTTAACAATGTCTCGAGGCTATAGTGTCTCCATTGTTTATTGGAATATAAAATGTATTTTGGACTCTGATGGGCAGTTGAACTAAACCCACGGGGCAGTTATAGGGTCTATTCCAGAGTCAATGGCAATATATAATTAAAACGTTTAAAAAATGATGTAGGAATAGTAGAAAATTAGCAGAATGTCGGACAAAATCCATCTCGCTCCATCATCTCACACTGCCGGGCAGTGGGCTTCCTCTCATCACCATATTTGGTTGTGAGTAGCAATACGGCCAAAATATTATATCACGGTATTTAAAAAAAAATGTATGGTGTGACAGTCTTTTTAGTTTTTGAATAATAAAGGTTCTACATTTGCTTTGAGTAGTGAGTGATCCTAGGGTGGCAACACATACATTATAAGTGATTTCAATGGGTCTCCATTCTGATTGTTTTATACTGTTCAATTCAACTTCAACCAAAACAAATTTCAGCACTTATCATTTCTGCATTTCATGCACTCAATTGCAGTGGTGGAAAAAGTACCCAATTGTCATACTTGAGTAAAAGTATAGATGCGTTAATAGAAAGTGACTCGTGAGTGTCACCCAGTAAAATACTACTTGAGTAAAATTCTAAAAGTATTTGGTTTTAAATATACTTAAGTATCAAAAGGAAATGTAATTGATATAATTAACTTAATTATCAAAACCAGATGGCACCATTTTCTTGTTTTAAAAAAAATGTATGGATAGCCAGGGGCTCCAACACTCAGACATAATTTACAAACAAAGCATTTGTGTTTAGTGAGTCCTCAAGATCCGAGGCAGTGGATGACCAGGGATGTTCTCTTAAAGTGCGTGAATTGGACCATTTTTCTGTCCTGCTAAGCATTCAAAATGTAACGAGTACTTTTAGGTGTCATAATGTATGGAGTAAAAAGTACAGTATTTTGTTTAGGAATGTAGTAAAGTAAATGTTGTCAAAAGTTTAAAAAACATAGTAAAGGACAGATACCAAAAAACTACTTAAGTAGTACTTGAAAGTATGTTTTACTTAAGTACTTTACACCACTGCTCAATTGATAATTTCCACACTGCCACATAGGGCTGCACGATATGGGCAAATAATCTAGGATGTATTTTTAACCAAATGTTGCAATTGCTATGTGACTTGCGAATTAGAGCAAAACTGTTGGAATCATGGAAATATAATGACTATTCTAATTCTATAGTTAGATTATAATAGTGGGCTCTTTGAATACAGTGTTTGAGATGACAACGAATGAAAATGCCCGGGAGGAGTTATTGTGATTGGGTAGGAACTAAATTGTTAGTAAGTGTTTCCTAGGGGACCCCAAAGCTTTGGCTACATTTCATGTGTTCTCTTAGCTACTTGATGTAGCTAACATATTCTTGCTTTGCATATTCCTCTTTGATTTTGAAGATACTGTTGCACAAACAACATGCTGATTTAGATCTACACCATCACTGGTATTATCAGGCTGTGTTAGGTAGCTACGTTTGCTCATACTCAGTGTCTTTATTAGCTAGCTATTAGCATTAGTGGCTAACAATTACTGTCTCTCAAGATTTAGGGCAACTTGCTAAGAAAAGACAGACTAGCTGTTTGCTGATGTAAGAAACACAAACTAATAGTGTCATTATAGAACGCTAGTGGATTATTATTAAGAAGCAAAGTGAAAAGCATTGTTGTCATCAACATTGATACATTGACCATGCAGACTGAAGGCAAGTGTCTCGTGGTTGAGGAACATCAAATGCGCTCCTTGAGTGACAAGGTCTGTGTGGAAAATGGCACGGAGAGAAAGTGGAGCGAGATGACTCAAGTAGCGAAGTGAATTATAAAAATTGACATTACACATGGTGTATCACATTTAACAAACCAAACATTCAGTATAGAAGGTAAAGTAAAACCCCAAACCGGTCCCTGCATCAATACCAGTATATCATGAAATATGGTATACCCCCCAGCCCTTGTAGCAACGCCAACCGGATGCTTCACATTTACACATCCGGTGAAATATCTGGCTCATTAATCTGTCTGTGGTGTCACTGTCTGGACCAGCACCTATGTTATTGTTTTTGTTTTGTGGATGAAACAGAGGAGAGGTGTGTCGAGCGGTGGTAAGAAATGGCAGTACGTATTCTGCTGTTCTATAGCGTGTGCAACACGGGAGGTTGGTGGCACCTTCATTGGGGAGAATGGTAGAGGGCTTGTGGTAATGGCTGGGTTTGAGTAGTATCAAACACATGGTTTCCATGTGTGATGCCATTCCATTCACTCTGTTCCAGCCATTATGAGCTGTCCTCCCATCAGCAGCCTCCCCTGGACTGTGCAATGATGTCTCAGGGGGACATTTTTGTTTGCAGTAACTTATTTGTTGTAAGATCACAATGTGACGAGGTAATTTCACCATTAAGGGTTCCAGCTTTAAGAATAATGTTACATGTTGACAAGAGTTGATCCATTCTTATCAGCCCGTGTATAGGTGTCTGTGAACATGCAGATATGTAGCCATGTGAGGATGAATGATCCTCTCCTAGATTTAGGCACACAGCCTTTAAATTGTCCAAAACATTGATGTTCTTTTCTTCCTCATCAACAGCACATCAAGGCCACCCTGGATTTGATCGAGGGCAGCATCACTGTTTGCACCACCAAAAAGACCTTTGACCCATATGCCGTTGTGAGGGCACGGGACCTCATCAAGCTGTTGGCCAGAAGTGTGCCTTTTGAGCAGGTAGGCATGCTCTCTTGTTCATCAATTCATAGTTGAACTTCCAACAATGATCCTGATAATGTGGAAGAATAGTCAAAACTCTATACTTACCCCAAAGAAAGAAACCAGTACAAGCATCTTCATTTGGTTGATGTTTTCTTCTGTCTTCCACCTTTAGGCCGTGCGTATTTTGGAGGATGACATGGCGTGTGACATCATCAAAATTGGCACGCTGGTCAGAACCAGAGAACGGTTTGTGAAGAGGAGGCAGAGACTCATCGGACCTAAAGGATCTACACTCAAGGTGCGTCTTGTTCAACCATGCAGCCAGGGAGAGCGTTCAATGTGATACATAGTAGTTTTGTGTTTAGATGTTAGCATCACTAGGTGGCAGCATAGTGTTATTAACACCTCCCAACGTTTCAGAATCAGTCAGCTCATCAAATCAAAGTTTATTTGTCATATGCACAGGGTGTATACATTTACTTGCAAGCTCTCCTCTCAACAGTGCTACAACAAAAATATTGAATTCAAATAAGTAGAAGAAAAAATGAGGACAGTATATAGCTGGAGAGAATGTGCAAAATAAATATAAAAGTAAAAGCACCTATTCAAAGTAAGTATATTTACTCTTGTAGGGGATATGGATAGGGAAATTATTCTGTGCAGTAAGAAGCACTGTGCAGTAAGAAGTTTAAAGTTTTGTTGGTCTTCTGTACAGGATACACATGGTAAACAGCACAGGATACACATGGTAAACAGCACAGGATACACATGGTATACAGCATCCAATGAAATGCTTACTTGCAGGTTCCTTCACGACAGTGCAACAACAATAACAACAACAACAATAATAAAAGATCAGAATACAAACAATGTAAATGGCTCAGTAGAATAGAATAAACAATTTAGCATAAGTATAATACAGGAAGGCCCAATTTATAGTCAAATATTTACACATGTATCAGAGAAAGGGGGGATTGGAGGGCAAGTGTTTCAATTGTGCAGTAGTAAAAAAGTCTGGTATCAGCAAGTATGTCTGTGCTAAGGTGCGGAGAGGCAGTGCAGGTGTTCAGTAGTAGCGGTACTGTCGGCGGTCGTAGTAGCGGTACTCTCGGCGGATGGAGATTGCTCTCCGTGGAACACATTCAACCTCCCTCTTACAGGCATTTATCTAACCTGTTTCCCCCTCAGGCATTGGAGCTGCTCACCAATTGCTACGTCATGGTGCAGGGGAACACTGTGTCAGCCCTGGGACCCTTCAACGGCCTCAAAGAGGTAAGCGCTGATTTCCTCAATCAGGACCATGTTCAGTAGGGTACACCATAGCAAAACATTTTGTAAGGCAAATATGCGTTTTTAGGTAGTACCTCTCCATTTCATTACGTTTCTAAATGCTTTTTCCCTACTGAGCACTATGCTGCTCTCTCTCTTAACCACACACTGGAACCACTGAAATAAGCCTGTTGAATTCATCAGGTGCCCATTTCTGCTATGGCAACAAATAATTTATTGAATTGGCTTAGGCCCACCTCTCCATAGGGAGATTAGGCCGTACAAATGTTTCAATTGATGGTAATAAATCCCTTTCAGATGCATACTATCACTATAGCCTCGGAAGCTAAGCAGGGTTGTTCCTGGTCGGTCCCTGGATGGGAGACCAGATTCTGCTGGAAGTGGTGTTGGAAGGCCAGTAGGAGGCACTCTTTTCTCTGGTTTACATTTTTTTTATCCCAATGCCCCAGGGCAGTGATTGGGGACATTGCCCTGTGTAGGGTGCAGTCTTTTGGATTGGGACATAAAACGGGTGTCCTGACTCTCTGTGGACACTAAAGATCCCATGGCAGTTATCATAAGAGTAAGGGTGAACCCCGGTGTCCTTGCTAAATTCCCAATCTGGCACTCATACTATCATGGCCACCTAATCATCCCCAGCCTCCAATTGACTAATGTCTCTCCCCTGTTACTATTCCGCTGGTTGTTGCTGTAAATGAGAATGTGGCCCAGCGTCGTCCGGGTTAGGGGAGGGTTTCCTTTTCCTGTCGCGCTCTAGCGACTCCTTGTGGCGGGCCAGGCGCTGCAAGCTGACCCCGGTCGCCAGCTGGACTGTGTTTCTTCTGACACGTTGGTGCGGCTGGCTTCCGGGTTAAACAAGCAGTGTGTCAAGAAGCAGTGTGGCTTGGCAGGGTCGTGTTTCGTAGGATGCATGGCTCTCGACCTTCGCCTCTCCCGAGTCCATAGGGGAGTTGCAGCGATGGGACAAGACTAACTACCAATTTAATATCACGAAATTGGGGGGAGTATATTAAACTTCCCTGGAGTGAGCAATAATTGTTTTTTGTGCTTTGAGTGACTCAATTATTATCTGCTAAAATATTATTTTTTCGTATGTAGGTACGGAAAGTGGTGTTGGATACCATGAAGAACATCCACCCCATCTACAACATCAAGGTAATTGATAACTTTCTCCTCCACATCCAATGAGGAGGAGAAAGGTGGTCTGTGTGGTACTTTGTCATGGTTCGTGGTAAACTTAAAGCAACCGACACTGTTCTATGTAAGAGGATGTGGGGTTTTTGTTGACGCCACAGAGGAAGTCCAAAACAAACTGGAGTCCTTTAGAATAGATGACTTGAACTTACCATGATCCCAAAAGGGGAAGTTTGAAGTTCCTTGACAGCTGAGAACAACATGCTCCAGACCGACTTATTCTATCTGTCATAACTTATTTTCAAGTTTTTTATCGTGTTTGGACAGTTTACAAATTCCTTTATTCCGATTGGCTCTCGTACACGAGGTTGTCAACAATAACCAAAATCTTAGCAAAACAGTTTTTTTTATATGGTCAGGGAGGAAGCCATACTTAAACTATTTTAGGCGTTTCTAAGCAGTCAAATAAATCAAAAATGTGAGGTGTTGCTTCTTTAATGCTGTGGCTCAAGGGATTTAAAGGAGCAATCCTTTAAATCCCATGAGGGATGGGCCTTTGAGAAATGTAACCACTCAAATTCATAGACGGCTATGGATGCAAGGACTGATCCAAGATATCAAAATTATAGTTTAAAGATGTTTGTTGAAGCTACACCGTGTTTGTTTACAATGATATTGTTTACAAACAATCTTATATTTTGGGTTCTGCTGAATTATACTCTTCACGAATCAATGGGTGTGTATGACAAGAAGAAAAAGAACAAGGGATATATATATTTTATTTATTTATTTAAAAGTACAAAAATGGATGTAGCAATTGCAGATTGCCCCTTTTTAATGAAGGAACTGGCTTGAACTACTGCATCATTTCTGGAGCTTTGCCATGTAGTTACCAGCATGTCGTCTGACTTCAACCGCCCTCCGTTTCAATAATCCAAGTTAATTCTTCCAACACCTTTCTCCCTCTTTCCTCTTGCGACCGTTCGATTGGGGTCGGCCGCAGACGCTCATGATCAAGCGCGAGCTGTCCAAGGACCCCGAGCTGCGGCTGCAGAGCTGGGAGCGATTCCTACCCAACTTCCGACACAAGAACCTGACCAAGCGCAAGGAGCCTAAGAAAAAGACGACAAAGAAGGAGTACACGCCTTTCCCCCCGCAGCAGCCTGAGAGCCAGGTTAGTGGGTCAGAACCGCCTCCCCCCGCAGCAGCCTGAGAGACAGGTTAGTGGGTCAGAACCGCCTCCCCCGCAGCAGCCTGAGAGACAGGTTAGTGGGTCAGAACCGCCTCCCCCCGCAGCAGCCTGAGAGCCAGGTTAGTGGGTCAGAACCGTCTCCCCCCGCTGCAGCCTGAGAGCCAGGTTAGTGGGTCAGAACCGCCTCCCCCCTGCAGCAGCCTGAGAGCCAGGTTAGTGGGTCAGAACCGCCTCCCCCCGCAGCAGCCTGAGAGCCAGGTTAGTGGGTCAGAACCGCCTCCCTCCGCAGCAGCCTGAGAGCCAGGTTAGTGGGTCAGAACCGCCTCCCCCCGCAGCAGCCTGAGAGCCAGGTTAGTGGGTCAGAACCCCCACACAGGCATGATATATTTATTTGTATCGGTTCCTGTGCCATACATGTCAGCCCAGTATACTAATCTTCATGTAGATGGCACGTCAAACGTAGCATACAAAGTGCAAGCACAGTACAATAAAAAATATATTTTTTTAAAGTTCAGTTTCAAGATAACACAGGACATTGACAAGTCCTCTTCCACATACTGTAACAGGGGTGTGTAATAACTTTGGCTCCAGGCCCACATTGGGATTTCAAAATTCAGCGGAGGGCACAGATTTTTTAAAACTGATTTGTAAGTCAAAAGCAATTTGCGAGCTGGAAAAAGGGCACTTAAAAAAAAAAAGAGTCCATTATTTCTGCGTAATTTCTATTTAGTTTTAGAAGTTCAAGAGTGGCCTGGAAATTATTACTCCAAGCCTGGAAATTATTACTCCAAGCCTGGAAATGATTACTCCAGACCACTCTTGAGCGTCTTATGAATATATTTTAAACTGCCCCTTTTCCGGCCCGCAAATTGCTTAGAAGTTCCCAATCTTTTTTAATCATCCTTGTACTATAACATACAACAGCCATAGAGCCTAACATCAACAGATGACTTGGTCTATAACTACTTGATATAACCCATCCATCACTAAACCTATCACTAAGCTTGTTCATACCCATGTTCCTGGATTCACTGTTTTGTTGTGTTTCCTGGTTGTCTAGATTGACAAGGAACTGGCAACGGGAGAGTTCTTCCTTCGAGAGAGTGTTAAGAAGAGGAAGAAGATGGAAGAGATAAAGGTAACCATGGATATCACTTGGCTGTTATCACGTAGCTGTTACTTGACACAGCTTTGTCCTTAGGTGTCGCAACCATCACTGGACTTGATAGCTATGCACCAGTTACTGTTTGTATAGCATTGCATGAGAAACTAATGACCTTCAAAAGACGCACAACAGGATTTACTGTGCCAAATCCATTTGTCCTATGCCTGATTGTGTCTGTGTTTCCAAGGTGAAACAAGCCGAGGTGTTGTCTAAGAGGCGAGAGGAGCGAAACAGGGCCTTTATTCCTCCTAAGGAGAAACCTGTTATGAAGAAGACCAACAAAGGTACAGTGAATCATTTGAATAATTATGTTCTTAACTACCTTCTCTCCACCTGACCTTTGCACCCACTTCCTTCAAGCCATACCAGACTGCTTCATGTCCCACACAAGTTAGGCAGCCAGGCCCTTTCCTCCCACTCACAGATCTTTTGAAACTCTCTTCCCCACATTCTTGGGGCTTTTTAAAGCCGGCCTTAAGACTCATCTTTATCAGCTGGCCTACCCTTCCTCCTAGACTTTGGTTGTTGCTTTCATGATATGGATAATGTGGACGCTACCGTGATTACGGATAACCCTGAATGAATCGTGAATAGTAATGAGTGATGACGGATAACCCTGAATGAATCGTGAATAGTAATGAGTGATTACGGATAACCCTGAATGAATCGTGAATAGTAATGAGTGATGACGGATAACCCTGAATGAATCGTGAATAGTAATGAGTGATGACGGATAACCCTGAATCAATCGTGAATAGTAATGAGTGATGACGGATAACCCTGAATGAATCGTGAATAGTAATGAGTGATGACGGATAACCCTGAATAGTAATGAGTGATGACGGATAACCCTGAATGAATCGTGAATAGTAATGAGTGATGACGGATAACCCTGAATGAATCGTGAATAGTAATGAGTGATGACGGATAACCCTGAATGAATCGTGAATAGTAATGAGTGATGACGGATAACCCTGAATGAATCGTGAATAGTAATGAGTGCGAAAGTTAGGCACACAAATATTATACTCCATATGAATATAGAGGTGTTCAGAAACATTCTATTATAATAAAATGATTTGATGCACTTTGAAATGATTCTTCTAGATATCATTAACTGACTGGTTAAATGAAGCATTGCCTGACCACATACTCCCACACAGCCACACCTAGCTGTTTAATGTTATTTTTCTTTTACTATGTTTTTTCCTAGCTCCCTCAGAAGCCAAAATCAACATTGAGGCCATCAAGGCTAAGGTAAGGAAAGCCAAGACCAAGAAGCTAGGAGCCCCCTCTGTTAACCCTGTCCCACAGACCAAACCCGCCTATGACAAGAAGAAAAAGAACAAGGGCTAACCTTGGAAAAGCTTGGACAATGGACAATATTCACTATTGCTGCATTCAAATGAGGTATGCAGATCACTGGCGTGAAGGACGTCAGGTTTGTCAGGACATGGGTTTGTCTAAACATGTATTTGGGATATTAATAGAATATCCCCAATTCCTCACAGAGATGAATCTTCCTCATAGTTTTGATGAAATTAATTTGGAATGCCTCTGTCCTCAGAGGAGACAGTATACAGTAAAGGTGTCTCCCTATATGTGACACCCAATGCCTCAGTGTTACCTAGTTAGCCTGTGACCGAGGCCCGTTCTTCAATATTGTTTAGCAACTGTTTGTAAGACGTGCACAGAATGTGGTTCACCACATCCCGACGCCACAGATTCCTCCTCTTGTCCTAATCCTCAGAACAACTTGTACTGCTTTCCACCAACACCTGTCCATGTTAATATTTACAGTAAGCACTCTACTTTATGAAGACTGCAAGTATAATGCATTGGAAGGCTAGTAATGTTTCATAATGATGCTGACTTAGTCTGTTAATATACTCATTAAAAAAAACATGCATACTATTAAAAGCTTTTAAAGCTTTTTTTTATAGTCCTTATTATAAATGATTAACAAGGTATTAAGCTATATACCTGCAGGCTTTGAGAAAAGGCACTGAAAGTTTTAGTTCATGATTAAATGAACATTGTTGTCGTGTGCTGCTACAGACGTCAAGTGTTGCAGAAATGGGCCTAGAGGACTGCTGAACAGTGACATAGCATTGTGATGTTTAGGAGAACTGTGTGTTGGGCTGCATTCTTTGTAATTTGGTGTTTCTACTTCTAAAGACTCAATAAAACAAGTATATGATAATCTCTTATTCTGTATTTGTAGAATTGATATTCCTGTTAGGCCAAATGAGATGATTTTAGACACCGCTCTTCAACCTTCATAAGCTCTTGCGTTATGAGTTCTGCTGTCAGTGGTTGGTGAGCCTGGTCCCAGACTTGTTTGTGCTTTTGCCAACAATTGCTCATTGTTAAGCAAACATGATTTTTGGGGGAGAAACAGTTATTTTCAAAAATGTAATTTAACAGAAACACAGATTGTGAAATTTATGTGAGCTATTTGAGAACTATTTTTCCTGCTCTTATTTTAGGCATTGTTTACTTTAGAGTTTGTATTAAAGACTGCTGCATAACTCCTTGAGGTCAGTAAATCAACTATTGGTTACGTTTTGGGGTAAACTTTCCCTTTAACACATTAATGGAAGCAGCAAAAGCAGCATATACATTTTAGTAGTAGTTCACTTTATTGTACCACAATGGGAGTTTGGTTTGAGGCTCTGCAGGAATTTTAAAAAGACAGGACCACATTGAGAAAGCCATGACAACAATGAGAACAGTGCAGGTCAATTAATCTAAACCTCTCAGCTATTCGTAAAAAAATATGCTTGGGTACAGTCTGTGTACTCCAAATGCGGCGACAAAGGTGAGGAGAAGGGCCAGGGGTCGGATGGCCAATATGGCCATGCAGCAGGGGCCACAGGTGGCCAGGGTGGGGTCCCAGTCGGGGGTCCATCTGTAACCTGTACACAGGTGAGAAAAGTAAAGGCTAATGTTGGTCACAAAGAACACATTCTGCCATTGTGGTTTAGGAAGTTCATTTAAATGAAGGATTGTGTATTCAAAACATACTTTTCTGTTCATCTCGTTTTGGATCGTCTGTAAAGAGAGAAGACAACAAGGCAGCTTTATTATGTCACGAATAGAACATGGTTTTGGGTGTTGAAGGTGTAGCATGTACAAGGGAAAGAGTATTGGGGGTGTTGTGGAGGAATATGTTGAAGATTCAGACCACAGGGTTGTCCTGCATCTTGTTATTTTATTGGGTGTGGCAAATGGTAGCTGACAGACTCACGGCAGAGCTTGGCCTGGCATTGATTGTTTGCACCCTCACAAGAGCTGCATTCTTCCAACCCGTTCTGGTATGGTAACATCTCAACCACGTTTCCCCTGGAGAAAGCAATGCACATCCTTTTAATTTATCTAAAATGTTTCCATATTTCTAAAATCAGAGCATCTTAGAATTATAATTTTTTTTTTTGCCGAAGGGAAAGTACAATGTGTGCAAGGTTGCATAAGTCCAATAACCTTTCAAAAAATCCCCAGGTGTTCCAGAAATGATTCATTTTGCATCATATGATGCACAACGCAGAATCTTATGATGCAAAATGCATCATACCGGCTGCATTTCTGTATTTTGAAAGTTCTATACAGTTGATGTCTGATGTTTAAATACACTTAGGTTGGAGTCATTAACTTGTTTTTCAACAACTCCACAAATTTCTTGTTAACAAACTATAGTTTTGGCAAGTCGGCTAGGACATCTACTTTGTGCATGACACAAGTGATTTTTCCAAAAATTGTTTACAGACAGATTATTTCACTTATAATTCACTGTATCACAATTCCAGTGGGTCAGACGTTTACATACAATAAGTTGACTGTGCCTTTAAACAGCTTGGAAAATTACATAAAATTATGTCATGGCTTTAAAAGCTTCTGATAGGCTAATTGACATATTTTGAGTCAATTGTAGGTGTACCTGTGGATGTGTTTCAAGGCCTACCTTCAAACTCAGTGCCTGTTTGCTTGACATCATGGGAAAATCAAAAGAAATCAGCCAAGACCTCAGAAAAAAATTGTAGACCTCCACAAGTTTGGTTAATCCTTGGGAGAAATTCCCAAATGCCTGAAGGTACCACGTTCATCTGTACAAACAATAGTACGCAAGTATAAACACCATGGGACCACACAGCCGCCATACCGTTCAGGAAGGGGATGCGTTCTGTCTCCTAGAGACGAGCATACTTTGGTGCGAAAAGTGCAAATCAATCTCAGAACAAAAGCAAAGGACCTTGTGAAGATGCTGGAGTGAATAGGTACAAAAGTATCTATTTCCACAGTAAAACGAATCCTATGTCGACATAACCTGAATGGCCGCTCAGCAGGGAAGAAGCCACTGCTCCAAAACCGCCATGAAAATGCCAGACTATGGTTTGCAACTGCACATGGGGACAAAGATCGTACTTTTTGGAGAAATGTCCTCTGGTCTGATGAAACAAAAATAGAACTGTTTGGCCATAATGACCATCGTTATGTTTGGAGGAAAAAGGGGGAGGCTTGCAAGCCGAAGAACACCATCCCAACCGTGAAGCACGGGGGTGGCAGCAGCATGTTTTGGTGGTGCTTTGCTGCAGGAGGGACTGGTGCACTTCACAAAATACATGGCATCATGAGGTAAGAAAATGATGTGAATATATTGAAGCGACATCAGACAGGAAGTTAAAGCTTGGTCGCAAATGGGTCTTCCAAATGGACAATGACCCCAAGCATACTTCCAAAGTTGTGGCAAAATGGCTTAAGGACAACAATGTCAAGGTATTGGGAGTGGCCATCACAAAGCCCTGACCTCATTCCCAGAGAAAATGTGTGGGCAGAACTGAAAAAGCGTGTGCGAGCAAGGAGGCCTACAAACCTGACTCAGTTACACCAGCTCTGTCAGGAGGAATGGGCCAAAATTCACCGAACTTATTGTGGGAAGCTTGTGGGAGGCTATCCGAAACGTTTGACCCAAGTGAATCAATTTAAAGGCAATGCTACCAAATACTAATTGAGTGTATGTCAACTTCTGACCCACTGGGAATGTGATGAAATAAATAAAAGCTTAAATAAATAATTCTCTCTACTATTATTCTGACATTTCAAATTCTTAAAATAAAGTGGTGATCCTAACTGACCTAAGACAGGGTATTTTTACTAGGATTAAAAGTCAGGAATTGTGAAAAACTAGATTTAAATGTATTTGGCTAAGGTGTATGTAAACTTCTGACTGTGTCTTGAAATTGCTGACATGTAACACTTTTTGGGACTATATATACAATGGACTAATGAAACAAATACCAAAATAGTTTTGGGGTGGAATTTTCCTTTCAGTGTACATGAATTGTTAGATATTACTGCACTGTTGGAGCTAGGAACACACGCATTTCTTTACACCTGCAATAACATCTTTAAATATGTGTATGTGACCAATACAATTTGATTTCATTTGGTATATGTGTATTCAGTCTGCCTTACGCTTTGTGAATGTAATATGTGTATTCAGTCTGCCTTTGTGAATGTAATATGTGTATTCAGTCTGCCTTACGCTTTGTGAATGTAATATGTGTATTCAGTCTGCCTTTGTGAATGTAATATGTGTATTCAGTCTGCCTTATGCTTTGTGAATGTACTATGTGTATTCAGTCTGCCTTTGTGAATGTAATATGTGTATTCAGTCTGACTTTGTGAATGTAATATGTGTATTCAGTCTGCCTTACGCTTTGTGAATGTAATATGTGTATTCAGTCTGCCTTACGCTTTGTGAATGTAATATGTGTATTCAGTCTGCCTTACGCTTTGTGAATGTAATATGTGTATTCAGTCTGCCTTACGCTTTGTGAACGTAATATGTGTATTCAGTCTGCCTTTGTGAATGTAATGTGTATTCAGTCTGCCTTACGCTTTGTGAATGTAATATGTGTATTCAGTCTGCCTTTGTGAATGTAATATGTGTATTCAGTCTGCCTTTGTGAATGTAATATGTGTATTCAGTCTGCCTTTGTGAATGTAATATGTGATTCAGTCTGCCTTACGCTTTGTGAATGTAATATGTGTATTCAATCTGCCTTACGCTTTGTGAATGTAATATGTGTATTCAGTCTGCCTTACGCTTTGTGAATGTACTATGTGTATTCAGTCTGCCTTACGCTTTGTGAATGTAATATGTGTATTCAGTCTGCCTTTGTGAATGTAATATGTGTATTCAGTCTGCCTTTGTGAATGTAATATGTGTATTCAGTCTGCCTTACGCTTTGTGAATGTACTATGTGTATTCAGTCTGCCTTACGCTTTGTGAATGTAATATGTGTATTCAGTCTGCCTTTGTGAATGTAATATGTGTATTCAGTCTGTCTTACGCTTTGTGAATGTACTATGTGTATTCAGTCTGCCTTACGCTTTGTGAATGTAATATGTGTATTCAGTCTGCCTTATGCTTTGTGAATGTAATATGTGTATTCAGTCTGCCTTTGTGAATGTAATATGTGTATTCAGTCTGACTTTGTGAATGTAATATGTGATTCAGTCTGACTTACGCTTCGGCATAGTTACAAACAAATATGGCTCCCTCTTTATCAGAAAACGAAGTCCTGTCGACGCCATTTGGGCATATTTGGACGGCGCAACCAACCTTGTAGCTTGTCGCCCAAACAACCTGGGAATGCAAGCAAGCATACAGTCGGCAAAGATGATGAAATATTGAGTTTCCCCTTTTATAGCAATGTTTTTACAATAGGTCAAATAGTGGGTGCTTATATTTGTTCTGTTTCACACATGTACAAGTGTGCAACCTGTGTGTTGTGAAACAGGTGTTTTTTGCATATCCCATGCTCCCTGAGACAGCTTCGGAGAGTGTGGTCAAGGCCAGGGATCAGCTGTTATTGACGGTGCCCCTGGTGCAATTAGGGTTAAGTGCCGTGCTCAAGGACAGATCAGTAAATGTTTCACCTAGTTGGCTCGGGGATTTGAACTAGCAACCTTTTGGTTATTGGCCCAACGCTAAAACTGCATTTTGTCGTTTTGATGGTTTTTAGCAGTGATGCTGTTTTATTCAGTAGAGGACACGTACCTGTGTGTAGTGGCCACACATTTTCCCTGGTCTACACGCATTGCTTTGGTATGAGTAATCGTTCACTTCTTTGACCCATAAATCAATGGCCCGCATGACGGAGAACGTGGAGGGCGGGTATCCTGCCCAGATGTTCTCTCCCACGGAGGAGAAGACAGGGTGGACCCGTCTGACCTCTTTCAGGTAGATGTTGTGCTGGAAATCACAGTGTCTTGCCCAGGCCCTTGCAGTGATGGCCAAGCCCTCATCCCACGTCTTGAAGGAAAAAAAGCAACCAAATTAGTGAGTGTCTAAAAAAATGACAGTATCTGTGATATGAAACTGATTACACGCCTCTATGGATCTGATTGGCTTGTCCTCCTTTCATTCTAACATTGTTTTACAGGGCTCTACAGTGCGACCATTTTACTTGCCTATGCGGCTACATATTTTGTCTTCGACCTGGAAAATGTAGGATTCTAGCTTTATTACTTTACCTCAAATGTTTCATTGTGCTCCTACATTTCTTTGTGTGCCTACAGTTTTCAACTTAGGCGTTACACGTTCTTGTAAAAAAGGACAGTGTAGAGCCCTGTCTTATTCAACTATAGCTTACTCACAAGGCAATGTTTATATGCATTGTTGTTGCTTTAGGAAGCGTTTAAGCACTATTCACGTATTGCATATTCGTAATTGTCACTTTTCCAACTGCAAAAGCAAATCCAATTCTGAATCATTTACATGGAAGCAGTATTAGCTATATTATGGTATTACTGAGTTTTGACTTGGGAATACAGTGTTGCATGCTCTCATTTTTTAAACCTTTATTTAACTAGGCAAGTCAGTTAAGAACAAATTCTTATTTTCAATGACGGCCTTGGAACAGTGGGTTAACTGCCTGTTCAGGGGCAGAGCGACAGATTTGTACCTTGTCAGTTCCGGTTACTAGTCCAACGCTCTAACCAGTAGGCTACCCTGCCACCCCGTCTCTTTGTCTCACTGCTTACCATGTAGAGCATATTTCTGGCCGGTGGATTCACAGAGGATCGGTTGGCGTTGTGTATCCTCACGCAGTCGTCGATGAACTTCTTATCGGTGATGCCAGGAAATGGGTTGTACTCTGAGGACTCGATATTAGGGACAGATGAGCCCAGGAAAATCACAGCCCACAGCAATCCTTGCAGCAGTAGCTGCCCCATGCTTCAGGTACAGAGGATTGAACCAAGACAGGTCACAAACGTCTCACATCACATCTCCTTTCTCGGTAAAGCAGCTTGTTTCAAACAGGAACTGAGACGTCTGCATATTTTACTGCTGGATGGTGAGGAGGAAGGAAGTCGATGTGAAATTCTGTGTACTAGTGAGTCCATGTAGTAGTGTAATAAACTGGCAAAAGATGGAGGTAACCTACTAGGCAGAAAATGTTTGAATAAACGTTGTTTCCACGTCATTTAAACCGGAAAGAAATCCATGTGATGTCGTTGAATCAACCTGAAAAACTGATAGGATTTGCAAGAAGTCAACATAAGCACATTTCATCTTTTTTCCCACCCAACTTTTAACCTAAATCCAATGAAATGGTGACATTTGTTGATTTCGCGTTGAATTGACAGTTGACAACTCAAACAAATGTAAATCAAAACTAGACGTTGAATTGACGTCTGTGGACAGTGGGAAAGCCTTGGTGATGATGGCATCCAACTCATAAAGGAGATTAGGGTCATTTCATGTCATTGTTGAAAAGTGAGAGGCAGCGAGGAAGATACAGGGAGAGACTTATCTAGAGCGATAGCTAGAGAGAGTTACTGTCTCTCTAGGATCCTGTAAGGCTAGGAAAAAGTGTGGTATTGTGCTTAGCTTAACTTCCCTTATTCATGTGTGTGAACGAGAGAATTCAGCAGTTCTGTTTGAATCTACTGGAGTGTGTGTGTGCGTGACTTCAACAAGGCTGTGGTTTTCTGAACTTCTATTGAGTCAGTTCTGTGAACTTCTCATCACTCTTCAGGCAGACAGTAACTCTGGGTAGCTTTGTCACAGTATCTTACATGTCTATCAATCAATGCAACAGATAAAGTATTCTTGTTTTTTAAAATAATTTCTAGAGGATTGAGTTACTTCTGAGAAGCTATATATTCCATGTATCGGGCCCTACTCATAACTTAGAATAACTAGATTTCTCCCAGAGGAACTTCGTTGGTTGTCAGGTACATTGAAATCACACAACAGTTCATAACATTTTAAGTTGACAAATTCTAGTTGAGCCACAGTGTACAGCAGCTTAATACAATAGATTTATATCTGTACATTCATAAATGACTAAGCTGATTTCTCTGACCAGCATCCTATTCACAGCCTTACTAGCCAAAATCTAAAACTGGCTTTACCTTAACCAAACCCTTAACCCTAACATTAACTTAACCCTAACCTATTTTTATTATGAAAAAAATAAAAACTAAGTTATGTTCAATGAATAGATATTGGACGAGTAACAAATGCATTTTCAGCACACGTCCAAAATCACATAATCAATGATACAAAGTTTATTCATATTCACATTCACATGTTAGTCATTTAGCAGACGCTCTTATCCAGAGCGACATAGTAGTGAGTGCATATATTTTCCTACTTTTTGTTACTAGTCCCCTACATACAGACCTGCCAAGCAACAATAGACGCTATGCTAACAGATTTCACCATTACATGAAAAAACGAATTAGAAAATGAACCCTAAATGAAGCTATTATTTGAACCAATTCAGAAATTAAATCTTGTCAGCCACGTCCCTTTTCCCTGTTTCAGTAGCACAGGGAGGTTGGTGGTGCCTACAGTGACAGGGAGAGCAGCTCTTCTTATTCATTACTATTCATTAATAGATACAGGCACAAATCTTGGTTCTCATGAGACAGTACAGTCTGCTTTTTCTAAGAATGTAGAAGCAGAGACACTTTCTGTTTGGATTCCCTGGGGTTCAGCAGACCTCTGGTATGATGGCACCTGCTGCAGGAACAAGTCCCAGTCCGGCCCAGTGACTGGCAACTCTGTCTGGAAGTGGTTCCAGAACCTGGACAAATAACCAAGACAGGTACAATATTAGGGTCCCGACACACCAGTTGAGAATCGTTGCTCTAGTGTACAGCAATGCAATACAATAGACTGGTAGTGGTAGATGCCTGGGTCTGGTAAATTAGGAAGGAAGGGAGGGAAGGTGAGTAAACGAGGGCTTATCGGTGGTGGTAGATGTCTGGTAAGGGAGGAAGAAAGCAAAGGAGGGAAGGTGAGGAGACGAGGACTTACCGGTGGTGGTAGACGTCTGGCTCTCTGCTCAGACGGTTCTGGAAGCCGATATACAGGTCGTCCCAAAGAAGGCCATTCTTCACCACGTGCCTCATGACTCCGATCCTGTTCTTGATCTTTACAGAAGAGAAAGTAGTACACCGTCTATCTCTCAGTCCAATCAAGTTACATGAAATGGAAAACAAACGAACGATCCACTTGCAGATAAATGGCGGTTCCTTACAAAGCATGTTGGCATTTAAGCAGGGCAGGACTACAGCATCTGGGGCCCCGGGGCCCCTACCACCAGCTAAACAGCTAACTTCTTGCATTTCAACACATTTTGCCATGGGGCAGAGAGAAAAATGTGCTGTTTTATAGTTCAATTTATGCTATTCTACACATATGACAGAACATTTTTTCCATGTTAAATCGAATGTATTGCTATTCTACACATTTTGCCCTGTGTGCCCGTTCAGTAATCCGGAACTTACACTTCAGGCAGTAGTGAGAACTGAGCCAGTAACAATTATCTTCAACTGAAAACAGCTTGGCATCAGATTTTCATCTGCCAACCACAACACATTCAAAACCCTAAAGTTTTGCAGTAGCCTGCCATCTCGGTGTGTCTGTGCCTCGTACGTTCACCTCTTATGAGAATGACATGAGTCCAGGGAAATGTTATTCTTATGACAGATTTGTATCATGGTATGTTTCTGCCCCAGTTGTATTTTGTATTGATCCTTCTCATAAATGGATTGCAGTGTACAGTGTCTTCAGAAAGTATTCACACCCCTTGACCTTTTCCACATTTTGTTGTTACAGCCTGAATTACAAATGGATTACATTTAGCTTTTGTGTCACTGATCTACACACAATATCCCATAATGTCAAAGTGGAATTATGTTTTTTAGAAATGCTTACAAATGAATTAAAAATAATTAATCAATAAGTATTCAACCCCTTTGTTATTGCAAGCCTAAATAAGTTCAGGAATAAAACTGTGCTTAACAAGTCACAAGTTGCATTGACTCACTGTGTGCAATAATATTATTTAACATTGTTATTTTAAATGACGACCCCATCTCTGTACCCCACACATATAATTAGCTGTAAGTTGCCTCAGTCAAGCAGTGAATTTCAAGCACAGAGTCAACCACAAAGACCAGGGGGCTGGCACCTATTGGTAGATGGGGTGGGGGGAGGGAGTAGAAGACATGGAATATCTCTTTGAGCATAATGAAGTTATTAATTACACTTTGGATGCTGTATTAATACACACAGTCATTACAAAGATAGAAGCGCCCTTCTTAAATCAGTTGCTGGAGAGGAAGGAAACCGCTCAGGGATTTCACCATGAGGCTAATTATGATTTTAAAACAGTTAGAGTTTAATGGCTGTTATGGGAGAAAACTGAAGATGGATAAACAACATTGTAGTTACTCCATAATACTAACCTAAATGACAGAGGGAAAAGGAGGAAGCCTGTAGAATATTTTTTTTTAACAAGGTACTAAAGTAATACTGCAAGAAATGTGGCAAAGAAAGTAACTTTTTGTCCTGAATGCAAAGTGTAATATTTGGAGAAAACGCAACATCACGGAATATAGCTAAGCACTGGCTAAATTCTAGAAAACCTGGTTCAGTCCAATAGACACCGGGAGACAAATTCTCCTTTCAGCAGGACAACCTAAAACAAGAGGCCAAATATACACTGGAGTTGCTTACCAAGACGACATTGAATGTTCCTGATTGGCCTGGTTAAAGTTTTAACTTCAATCAGCTTGAAAATCTATAGCATGGCTGTCTAGCAATGATAAACAACCAATTTGGCAGAGCTTGACGAATTATAAAATTATGGGCAAATATTGTACAATCCAGGTGTGCAAAGCTCTGAGACTAACTAGAAACCCAAACCGGCTGCACGCGTGCGCCATCGTGCATAAATGTATTTTGTCACCCCACACCAGATGCGATCACGACACGCAGGTTAAAATATCAAAACAAACTCTGAACCAATTATATTAATTTGGGGACAGGTCAAAAAGCGTTAAACATTTATGGCAATTTAGCTAGCTAGCTTGCACTTGCTAGCTAATTTGTCATATTTAGCTAGCTTGCTGTTCCTAGCTAATTTGTCCTGGGATATAAACATTGATGTTATTTTTCCTGAAATGCACAAGGTACTCTACTCCACCAATTAATCCACACATAAAACGGTCAACCGAATTGTTTCTAGTCTTCTCTCATCCTTCCAGGCTTTTTCTTCTCTTGACTTTATATTACGATTGGCAACTTTCATAAATTAGGTGCATTACCGCCACTGACCTTGTTCGTCTTTAGTCACCCACGTAGGTATAACCAATGAGGAGATGGCACGTGTGTACCTGCTTCTATAAACCAATGAGGAGAAGGGAGAGGCAGGACTTGCAGCGCAATCTGCATCAGAAATAGAAATGACTTCTATTTTAGCCCTTGGCAACGCAGACGCTCGTTGGCACGTGCGAGCAGTGCGAGTGCAATAATTGAATATAGATTCCTAAATTTATTTTGCAACGCTCACGCCCGTGACGCCAGCGGTGTGGTCAGCCTGTTACCGATGTGCCGTGAAGAAGTATTTGCCCCGTTTCTGATTCTCAATTTTTGCATATTTTTGATTCTGAATGTTATCAGATCTTCAACCAAACCTAATATTAGATAAAGGGAACCTAAGTTTAGATTTTTTTTAAATTTTTTAAATTTAATTAACAAAGTAATGCGACACCTGTGCGGTTCCCCTGTGCGAAAAAGTAATTGCCCTCTTACACTCAATAACTGGTTGTGCCACCTTTAGCTGCAATGACTGCAACCAAATTCTTCCCCTTAGTTGTTGATCAGTCTCTCACATCGCTGTTGAGGAATTTTGGCCTACTCTTGCATGTAGAACTGCTTTAACTCAGAAACATTTGTTGCTGCAACATTTCAAAAGTCTTGCTGCAACATTTCAATTGTGATTAGGTCTGGACTTTGACTAGGCCATTCCAAAACTTCAAATTTGTTGCTTTTTAGCCATTTTCATGTAGACTTGATTGTGTGTTTTGTATCATTGTCTTGCTGTATGACCCAGCTGCACTACAGCTTCAGCTCACAGACGGATGTCCTGACTTTCTACTGTAGAATTCTCTGATAAAGAGCAGAATTCATGGATCCTTCTATTCAAATCAAATCAAATTTTATTTGTCACATACACATGGTTAGCAGATGTTAATGCGAGTGTAGCGATCCTTCTATTAAGGTCCCGAGCCAGCAAAGCATCCCCAAACCAATACTGAAGGCACTGTACTTATCAAGCACTGCATTTAATCCAGCAAACAATTATCTTCAACTGAAAACAGGTTTACATCAGATTTGCATCTGCCAACAACAACACATTCAAACCCCTGAAGTTATGCATAGCAGCCTGCTATCTCTTTGTATCTGTGAACAGCGTTCACCTCATGAGAATGACATGAATAAAGGGAAAAGTTTATTCTTATTTACAATTTTACCAGACACTCTTATCCAGAGCGACTTACAGTAGCAATTAGGGTTACAGCGCATTTGGAAAGTATTCAAACCCATTGACATTTTCCACATTTTGTTACGTTACAGCCTTATTCTAATATTGATTTTTTTTTTAACTCTCATCTATACACAATACCCCATAATGACAAAGCAAAAACAGCTTTTTAGAAATTTTGTAAATGTATTGCATTTAAAAATATATATATATCACATTTACATAAGTATTCAGACCCTTTACTTTATTGAAACACCTTTGACAGCGATTACAGCCTTGATTCTTCTTGGACATGATACGACAAGCTTGGTACACCTGTATTTGGGGAGTTTCTCCCATTCTTTTCTGTAGATCCTCTCAAGCTCTGTCAGGTTGGATGGGGAGCGTAGCTGCACAGCTGTTTTCAGGTCTCTTCAGAGATGTTAGATTGGGTTTAAGTCCGGGCTTTGGCTGGGCCACTCAAGGACATTCAGAGACTTGTCCCAAAGCCAGGTTTCCTCCAGACGTGACGCTTGGCATTCAGGCCAAAGAGTTCAATCTTGGTTTCATCAGACCAGAGAATCCTGTTTGTCATGGTCTGAGAGTCCTTTAGGTGCCTTTTGGCATGTGCATTTTTACTGAGGAGTGGCTTCCGTCTGGCCACGTTACAATAAAGGCCTGATTTGTGGAGTGCTGCCGAGATGGTTGTCCTTCTGGAAGGTTCTCCCATCTCCACAGAGGAACTCTGGAGTTCTGTCAGAGTGACCATCGGGTTCTAGGTCACCTCCCTGACCAAGGCCCTTCTCCCCTGAATCCTCAGTTTAGCCAGGCGGCCAGCTCTAGGTAGAGTCTTGGTGGTTCCAAATGTCTTCCAATTAAGAATGAGGGAGGCCACTGTGTTCTAGGAGAACTTCAATGGTGCAGATCATTTTTGGTACCCATCTCCAGATCTGTGCCTCGACATAATCCTGTCTCGGAGCTCTATGGACAATTCCTTCAACCTCATGGCTTGGTTTGACATGTACTGTCAACAGTGGGACCTTATATAGACAGGTCTGTGCCTTTCCAAATCATGTCCAATCAATTGAATTTACAACCGGTGGACTCCAGTCAATTTGGAGAAACATCTCAAGGATGATGAATGGAAACAGGATGATGCACCTGAGCTCAATTTCGAGTCTCATAGCAAATGGTCTGAATATTTATGTAAAAAAGGTATTTTCTAATTTCTTTACATTTGCAAAAATAAATCTAAAAACCTATTTTTGCTTTGTCAATATGTGATATTGTGTAGACTGATGAGGATTTATTTTATTTAATCCATTTTAGAATAAGGCTGTAATATAACAAAATGTGGAAAAGTAAAGGGGTCTGAATACTTTCCGAATGCACTGTAAGTGCCTTGCTCAAGGGAACATCAAAATATTTTTCACATAGTAAGCTCAGGGATTTGAACCAGCAACCTTTCGGTAACTGGCCCAGTGCTCTTAACTGTTAGGCTACCTGCCACCGTTATGACAGATTTGTAACATGCTATGTTCCTGCTCCACAATGTTTGTTTTGATCCTTCTCAAGTTGAGTGCAGTGTACTTAATAGTATATAGGTGAGCAGGTGTTGTAGCCATGCTCACCTCCTCATAAGGGTGCTCTCTAGTGGGCCTCTGAGTAGGGAAGGACAGATCCATGAAGTCCACCAGATAGTTGTAGCCATTGGCTATCGGAATGAAGTCCTCATCTGTCTCTATGACCTTAAATACATATTACAAACAGTTAGGCTATGTTTAGTTGGAATTCAAACAATTTGCGTTATTCACTGACCTGCAGTTATGATAAATACCAGATAACTAGAATATGAATAACCAGAATAACCAGAATCAATAAACAGAATCTAAAGAATTACCAGAATCTTAAAAGAAAGTAGCAAAAGAATGAGAAGAATTGGAAAAGATTTGTTCTAATTTCAACCCTCGAACCCACTAGATTTGGGTAAAAAATATTTTTTTATTTTTCAAATTGATTGAACATGCCTGGCACAATGGAACCAAGGGTCATAGTCCCTAGAGTGTCAAGCCTGCCCATCTGGCAATCCAAGCAGCCAAAATCAGCTGTTCCAAGGGCAGTTTCCTGGACATTAAGCCTAGTCCTGGAACCCCCCAAAAATTCGATAGAGATTCTCCATTGAGCTTTTATTTTTTTTCAATTCAGGAATAGGCTTAGTCTGTGTCCGTGAGAGCGTCCGTACATGTTTTAAACATTCCAGAAATCTGCAGAGAGAGGAAGTGAATGGAAGGGGTCGCGTTCAGTCGGTACAAAACCTAGAAACGTTTTAAAATTGAGATTGTCCAATAATATTTAAAAATGTCCTTGCATGTTTTACTGCCTACTGAATGCGAGTCAGGAGTAACCAGGAGTGTATTCCTAAATTGCAGACTGTTGCAAAAAAGTTTAGTCAGTTTAATCCAAACAAAAAACATTTTGCAATGAAAACAAGTTTCTATTGGACAAATTCAGGCTTCCGTTTGGTTCCAAGAGGAAACAGTAATCGGTTTCTGTTGAAAAAACGTTTTGCAACAGTCTGCGACTAATGAATCCACCCCAGGAGTCAGCTTGTAGATGTGCAGTAGAGCACTAAGAGCTGTGAGGACTTTTATATGGACTGCAATATTTACCCGGACAACTAGATTGTAGTTTTTAAACCCTGCCCAGATGTAATAAAATTGGATCCAGCTTTTATGTTTAAATATCTCAGCGGTGATGGCCCTGTTCAGTTCATCCACGTACAAATCAAAGTCCCAACTGTCCTTATAGATGTTTGTCCCGGATGGAGGGTCGGTGATGGCTTTCCTGTGGTTATAGTCAAATCATACATGATTTAAAGTGCATTTTACCTGGGTTACAACATTAAAACGGAATGTAGAAAGAGAACATAATGGCAGACAATGTAGGGAAGTGAGGTAAAAATGGTTGACAATGTAAGGAAGTGATGCAATAATGGTAGATAATGTAGGAAAGTGATGTAATAATGGTAGACAATGTAGGGAAGTGATGTAATAGAGGTTAACAATGTAGGGAAGTGAGGTAATAATGGTATTGACAACAGAGGAAAACATCAAACACTAAAATGTGATTTGTGATTATTGATGATTGTTGGCATTTCTATGGAGTATGGACTGATATGACAGACATGGACACACACACGATTTGCTGATTGATGAGCAATCCTACCGGCTGGGGCTCATCAGAGCCAGTGCCAGATCGAGCACAGCGCCTGGCTTGGGTGTCCATGTTGTTATGCCTGGAGCGCTCTTCTTGATCAGGGCATTGAGCTCCTCCGCTTTGTTTTTCGTGTTAGTTTCCTTAATGTACCTGTCAGTTAACTTGTGTCAGTTGTCAATGTCAAATTGGGATGCAAGTTATATTGAGTGACTGCAATTGAAGCAATAAGAGGGGTCAAAACCTAACCTCAACCTAGAACGGAATTTGTACACAAAAGAGTAAACGTTTTGTAATACCTGTCTGAGGGATGTGCTTCGACAAAGTAACCGGCAAACGGGCAGTAGATCTTGGGCTGCAAGGATTTTACCAGCTGGGCCTTGTAGTTCATGAGCTTCTTCCTTTCATTCTTGATGAAATCAGCTTTCCAGCTCTCTGCAGGGTGAAATCGACACTAGTCAATGAGTGAATCTCAGTTGTGTTTCCTTGATTCCTCGCTTCCTCTCCCCTTGCCTCCTCCTCAAAATGCATTGGAGGAGAACATCCGAGGGAAGTAACCTCATATCTGTTCCGATGTGCTTTGAGGAGGAGATAAGGAGAGAGGAAATACAATTGAGATTCACTCCATCTGCAGTCAATAGCCAGGAAAACCCAAGGGAGCAATTCATTTCTCTGTTATTTGTCCGGCTATACATTTGGATGCTGTATACCTGTCCACCTCACCTGTGTATTTTCCTCCACTGAAGGTCATGGGGAAGCCAGACGCCCCTCCAGCAAAGTCGCTCATCATCAGGTCTACATTGTGGGGCAGTCGGCCGTAGTTTGGCCTGGTGCAGTCCACCGTGTTGAGGATCATATGACCTGGGTGGGAGAACCAGGATCAGATGCACCCGTCAAATGAGATAAGGTTGAGATAAGGCTTTAAGGTGCATCGTATGCCTACCAGGTGGCGCTGACATATACTTCTACTACTGAACTGACAAGGACCTGAATCAGACAGGATGTGCATGTTCAATAAAATAATTAGTCTTAATTATCCTGATGGAGCCCATCTTTATATGGATGTATAATCTGTTGGTGGATAAAGTGGGATGAAAGTCAGAATGTGTGACCTGCACTTGTACACTGACTCGACAAAACATTAGGAACACATGCTCTTTCCGTGAAATAGACTGACCCGGTGAATCCAGGTGAAGGGTATGATCACTTATTTAAATCCACTCCAATCAGTGTAGATGAAGGGGAGGAGGCAGGTTAAAGAATGATTTTTAACCCTTGAGACATGGATTGTGTATGCGTGTCATTCAGAGGGTGAATGGGCAAGACAAAATATTTAAGTGCCTTTGAAGGTGGTATGGTAGTAGGTACCAGGCACACCGGTTTGAGTGTGTCAAGAACTGCAGCGCTGCTGGGTTTTTCATGCTCAACAGTTTCCCGTGTGTATCAAGAATGGTTCACCACCCAAAAGAAATCCATCTAACTTGACACAACTGTGGGAAGCTTTGGAGTCAACATGGGCCAGCATCCCTGTGGAACACTTTCAATACCTTGTAGAGTCCATGCCAATAGAGTCCAATTGAGGTTGTTCTGATGGCAAAGGGGGGTGCAATTCAATATTAGGAAGGTGTTCCTAATGTTTCGTACACTCGGTGTATATACCACTTAGCAGACCCTTTTATGAAAAGTGACTTCCTGTGACTGCAGGAATTGAACCCAGGGCTCTGGCGAAGCTAGCACTACGTGCTCTTACAAAGGACATGATGACTACCTTTATATTCAACAATGATACAGGTGTCCAATTCAGGGTGCACTTCATCCTTCAGAATCATGAATCTGAGGTGCTCATCAATCTGACGGAGACAACAGGAGAAGGGCATTAAAGAAGAGCCTTTTGACAGAGGTTCCTTTATCGTATAAACTGTTCATGCAAAGTGAGCTGTTTATGCTTACGTTTTGCCAAATGCCAAAGGGAACGACGTTGATATTTGTCAGCTGCACCTGCCTTTTCTCCAGCATCCTGTAACATGATTCAAATGAGGACAGCATAAACCCATAAAGGTGACACTCTCATTTGTTTTATGGTTGTAAAACCATGTTAATGATTGACATATACAGTTGAAGTCGGAAGTTTACATACACCTTAGCCAAATACATTTAAACTCAGTTTTTCCACAATTCCTGACATTTAATCCCAGTAAAAATTCCCTGTTTTAGGTCAGTTAGGATCACCACTTTATTTTAATAATGTGAAATGTCAGAATAATAGTAGAGAGAATGATTTATTTCAGCTTTTATTTCTTTCGTCACATTCCCAGTGGGTCAGTAGTTTACATACTAATTGAGTGTATTTGGTAGCACTGCCTTCAAATTGTTTAATAACTTGGGTCTGTCACGATCGTTGTCTAAATAAGTGGACCAAGGCGCAGCGTGAGTAGAGTTCCACATTTTATTAATAGTGAAACTTCCCCCCCCCCCCCAAAAAAGATATAACGAACGTGAAATGTGTAGCTCACAATGGCACTCAAACAGAACAAAACAATATCCCCCAACGCAGGTGGGAAAAGGGACACACTAAGTATGATCCCCAATTAGAGGCAATGATATTCAGCTGCCTCCAATTGGGAACCATACTCACACACCAACATAGAACTATAATAACTAGAAAACCCCCCTAGTCATGCTGTGACCTATTACACCATAGAGAACCCTGATGGCTCTCTATGGTCAGGGTGTGACAGGGTCAAACATTTCAGGTAGCCTTCCACAAGCTTCCCACAATAAGTTGGGTGAATTTTGGCCCATTCCTCCTGACAGAGCTGGTGTAACTGAGTCAGGTTTGTAGGCCTCCTTGCTCGCACACGCTTTTTCAGTTCTGCCCACACATTTCCTATAGGATTGAGGTCAGGGCTTTGTGATGGCCACTCCAATAACTTGTCCTTAAGCCATTTTGCCACAACATTGGAAGTATGCTTGGGGTCATTGTCCATTTGGAAGTCCCATTTGCGACCAAGCTTTAACATCCTGACTGATGTCTTGAGATGCTGCTTCAAAATAATTTCCCATCTCATGATGCCATCTATTTTGTAAAGTGCACCAGTCCCTCCTGCAGCAAAGCACGCCCCCCCCCCCCCCACCACAACATGATGCTGCCACCCCCATTCATCACGGTTGGGATGGTGCTCTTCAGCTTGCAAGCCTCCCCCTTTTTCCTCCAAAAATAACGATGGTCATTATGGCCAAAAAGTACTATTTTTGGCCCAATGTGCAGTTACAAACCGTAGTCTGGCTTTTTTATGGCGGTTTTGGAGCAGTGGCTTCTTACTTGCTGAGAGGCCTTTCAACTTATGTTGATATAGGACTCGTTTAACTGTGGATATAGATACTTTTGTACCTGTTTCCTCCAGCATCTTCACAAGGTCCTTTGCTTTTGTTCTGGGATTGAGACAAAACGCTTCTCCTTCCTGAGCGGTATGACGACTGCGTGGTCCCATGGTGTTTATAATTGCGTAATATTGTTTGTACAGATGAACATGGTACCTTCAGGCGTTTGGAAATTGCTCCCAGGTATGAACCTGACTTGAGGTCTACAATTTTTTTTCTGAGGTCTTGGCTGATTTCTTTTGATTTTCCCATGATGTCAAGCAAACAGGCACTGAATTTGAAGGTAGGCCTTGAAACACATCCACAGGTACACCTCCAATTGACTCAAATGATGTCAATTAGCCTATCAGAAGCTTCTAAAGCCAAGACATCATTTTATGGAATTTTCCAAGCTGGTTAAAGGCACAATCATCTTAGTGTATGTAAACTTCTGACCCACTTATTTTGTGATACAGTGATTTATAAGTGAAATAATCTGTGTGTAAACAATTTTTGGAAAAATTACTTCTGTCATGCACAAAGTAGGTGTCCTAACCGATGTGCCAAAACTATAGTTTGTTAACAAGATATTTGTGGGGTGGTTGAAAAACAAGTTTTAATGACTCCAACCTAAGTGTATGTAAACCTCCGAGTTCAACTGTATATAGATAACCCTTACCAGAACACTGGCCTTGATGTGTCGCCAACATAAATAGGAACATCGGGTCTTGTCGCAGAGAGGGATTTTAAGGTTGGGTAGCTGAAAATACATTTTTCAGGAATCATCTTAAAACGTCCTGCCTTCTGTGTGCTCATCCTTATAAGGAAAATTGGAATCAACATTTCTGCTTACTTCCGTAATTGAAATTAGGGTCCCACTTTAAACTAAGTACAACTTATAAAGGCTCAATATAGCTTACATAGATGATATGTGAAGCATTTATCTCATACTCTATAAATGGTGTATAAACATACATAGTTTATACACCATTTATACACCACCCTTTATACACCATTTATAGAATATGACACACACTTATAGATTATCTGTGAAGCATTTGCGTAGTGCTTCAGAAACTTCATGCATGCTATAAAATGCCTTTATACTTCGTTAAAGTGGGGCCAAAATGATAAATACATTGAAATCAGTCGCGGCTGGTGGGTGGAGATTGCGGAGGACGGGCTCATTGTAATGTTTGGAATAGTATGTGTTTGATACGTTCAGTCCATTCCCTTCCAGTTTCACTGAGCCCATCCTCCCATATCAATAGATTTCATTC